>NC_064818.1:33671594-33852230 GCF_023721935.1 Panthera uncia | reverse complement strand
ATATATATATATATATATATATATATATATATATATATATTTTGTAATGTCTTTATCTGCTTTTGGCACTGGCCTCATTGAATGAGTTGGGAAGAATTCTGTGTCTTCAATTTTTTTAGGAAGAGTATATGCAGAATTGTATTCTTTCTTCTTTACATGTTTGATAAAATTCATGAGCGAAGCCATACAGACCTAGAGTTTTCTTTGTGGGAAGCCTTTTTAGACTACAAATTCCATTTCTTTACCATATAGATGGCAATTCATGTTATCTTTTTATTTGTTTCAAAGTAATTTTTAGTGAGATATCATTCATATATCATAAAAGTCACCTTTTAAAGCATAACGTTCAGTGATTTTTAATACATTCAGTCTGTGCAACCATTCCTGTTATCTAATTCCAGAGTATTCCCATCACCCCAAGAAGAAATTCCTGATAACCAGGAGCTGTCACTCCCCGTTCCTCCTATTCTCCCAGTCCCTGACAACCACTAATCCACCTTTTGTCTTTGTGATTCAAATTATTCCAATTTAATTTCAATAATATACAAAATTTTTGCTCCTATAGGGCTTTGTCCTACCTTCTCTATTGCTGTATCATATGTTGTTACTCTCACAAATTATATCCTTACACATTGTATGCCCATCAACATATATTTATAATTATTGCTTTATCCAATTATCTTTTAAATCAGATAAGAGTTACAATAAAAATACATTATTTAAAAAAGATCTATCCATATAGTCACCCTTAATCAGCATTCTTTATTTCTTTGCATGGATTTGAGCTACTGGCTAGTGTCCTTTCATTTCAGTCTGAAGGACATAGCATATCTTTCAGGGCAGGTCAGCCAGCAATGAACACCTAAACTTTTGTTTAGCTGGGAATATCTCAATTTCACCTTCAGTTCTGAAGGATATTTTTGCTGGATTCTTGGCTAATAGTTTTTTTTCTGTTGGCACTTTGCATATGTTATCCTGCAGCTTTTTAAATTTTTACTATATTTTTTTTAGAGCAGTTTTAGGTTCACATAAAATTGAATACAAAGTACAGGGAATCACCATACACTCCCTGCCTCCCTTCCATGCACACCCTCCCCCACTCTGAATATTCCACACCAGAGTGGTACATTTGTTGCAACTGATGAACCTACAGTGATATATCATATCACCAAAAGTCCATATTTTACGTTAGGGCTCACTGTTGGTATCATACAGAATAGTTTCACAGCCCTGAAAATTCTCAGTGCTGTGCTTATTCATCCCACCTCCCTTCAACCTCTGGCAGCCACTGACTTTTTTATTGTTACCATAGTTCTGCCTTTTCCAAAATGTTATATAATTGGAATTATATAGTAGGTAGCCTTTTCAGATTGGCTTCTTTCATTTAGAAATACACATCTAAGTTTCTTGCATATTTTTTCATGGCTTGATAGTTTCTTTCTTTTTAGAACTGAATATTATCCCATTGTCTGGATGTACCACAGTTTGTTTATGCATTCACCTATTGAAGGACATCTTTGGTTGCTTCTGACTTTTGGCAAGTATGACTAAAGCTGCTATTAACATCTGTGTGTAAGTTTCAGTGTGGATGTAAGTTTTCAACTCTTTTGGATTGATACCAAGGAGTGTGATTGCTGGATCATATGATGGGAGTATGTTTAGTTTTGTAAGAAACAGCCAAACTATCTTCAATAGTGGCTGTACTATTTTGCATTCTATCAATGAATGAGAGTTCCTGTTACTCCACATCCTCAATAGCATTTTGTGTTGTCAGTATCTGGGTTTTGGCCTTTATAAAAGGCATGAAGTGTACTAATTTGAAATTCCCTTATGACATGTGATGTTGAACATCTTTTAATATAATTAATTTTCATTTGTATAACTTCTTTGGTGAGATCACGTCTTTGGCCCATTTTTTAATCAAGTTGTTTATTTTCTTTCTGTTGAATTTTAAGAGTTCTTTGTATATTTTTGGATAACAGTCCTTTACCAAACATGTTTTTTGCAAATATTTTCTCCCAGTCTGTGGCTTGTTTTCTCATTTTCTTGACCGATTATCTTTTGGCTTTCCAGATTTCTGATGAGAAATCAGTTGTTAATCTTATTGAGGATTCCTGGTATGTGAGAGTCACCTCTTCTTTGCTGATTTCAGGACTCTTTGTCTTTGTCTATTTTTTTTTTTTTTTTTACAGTTTATTTATTTATTTTGAGAGAGAGTGAGAAAGAGAGCACACCAGCAAGGGAGCAGCAGAGAGAGAGGTAGAGGAGAATTCCAAGTTGGCTCATGCTGTCAGCGTAGAGCCCAACATGGGGCTTGATCTGACAAACTGTGAGATCATGACCTGAGCTGAAATTAAGAGTTGGACACTTAACTAAATGAGCCACCCAGGCACCCCTTTGTTTTTGTCTGATCAAACACAGTTTGATTTAATGTGTTTTATTGTGAATCTCTTTGAGTTTATCCTACTTGGAGTCTGTTGATTTACTGGATATGTAGATTAACGTTTGCCATCAAATTTGCAGAGATTTCAGCTATTATTTTTTCATATATTCTTTCTCTCTCTTTTCCCCTTCTGGGATTCTTACTATGCATATGTTGGTATGCTTGATGGTGTACCATGAGTTTTCATTTGTCTTCTTATTCTTTCTGTTCCTCAGATTAGAAAAATCTCAGTTGATCTACCTTCAAGGTCTCTGATTCTTCTGCATAGTCAAATCTGTTGTTGAAGCCCTGTAGTGAATTTTCACTTGAGTTATTATAATTTTCAATGTCAGAGTATCTATTTGATTCCTTTGTTTAAATTTTGGGGCGCCTGGGTGGCTTAGTCGGTTAAGTGGTCGACTTTGGCTCAGGTCATGATCTCGCGGTTTGTGAGTTCGAGCCCCGCGTCGGGCTCTGTGCTGACAGCTCAGAGCCTGGAGCCTGCTTTGGATTCTGTGTCTCCCTCTCTCTGACCCTCCCCCGTTCATGCTCTGTCTCTCTCTGTCTCAAAAATAAATAAACGTTAAAAAAATTTTTTTTTAATTTAATTTTTATATTTTTTAAGTTTATTTATTTTGTGTGTGTGAGAGAGAGAAGATGCATGCATATGCAAGCAGGGGAGGGGCAGAGAGAGCAGGAGAGAGAATCCTAAGCAGTCCCTGTGCTCTAAGTGCAGAGCCTGACACGGGGCTTGAACCCATGAACTGTGAGACCATGACCTGAGCCAAAACCAAGAGTCAGATGCTCAACTGACTGAGCCACCCAGGTGCCCCAATACCTTTCTTTCTTTTTTTTTTTTTAAAGATTTTATTTTTAAGTAATCTCTACACTCAACATGGGGCTTGAACTCACAACCCCAAGATCAAGAGTCACAGGCTCTACTAACTGAGCCAGCCAGTGCCCCTATTTGATTTCTTTTTATATTTTCTGTCTCCTTATTGATATTCTCTATTTGGTGAGATATTATGCTTTCTTTTAGGCGTGCTTTCTTTTAGCTGTTTGAACATAGTTAAAATGGCTGATTTAAAGTCTTTGTCCAGTAAGTCCAATGTCTGGGCTTCCTCAGAGCAGTTTTATATTGATTGCTTTTTTCCCCTATGTATAGGCAATACTTTCTTCTTTTTTGCATTCATTTGAGTGTGGGGGATGTCACTAGGGCATAGTAAAATGCCACAAAGTGCATCATTATCAAGATGGAGCCATGTAAAAATTAAAAAAAAAAATTGAGTATAGTTGATGGATGCAGCCATTTTTCTTAAAAAAAAAAAAAATACTCCCCAAGTTGCTTCAAGGTTTTTATTACTGTCCAGAATTCTGAAAAAGTTGATTCTCACAAGTTTTGAGAGTTTTTAGTTGCTCTTACAGGCAGAAGGACTTTTGACATTCTTTATTATTTTCACTGATGCCTTTCTTCTAAATCTTTAAAATCTGAGTTATTTTATACTTGCAACACTACTCTTCTAATCAGCTACATTTCAAGTGTTCAATAGCTACATAGGGCTAGTAGCTACCATACTGGACAGTGTCGGTCTATAAGAATATTTTTATTAAAATTATTTAAAAAATATAAATAAGAAACAAGGTCTTTAATCTAACTGCTTTCTCATACCTGGGACAGAATTGATTTCATGGCAAGGTAAGTACTCAATGAACCATAGGTAGCAAATGATAATAACTACCACTTTACTTAATGCAGGTAACATTTGAAGACTTACATATATTAATGTTTTTATTCTTTACAACAACCTAATGGGGGTAGGTATTATTGCACTTTAAAGATGCAGAAAGCAAAAAATAAAATAAATAAAATAAAATAAAGATGCAGAAAGCAAACACCAATAAATTAAGCAACTTACCCAGTGTCTCACAGCTAAAAAGTGGCAGAGCCAGGATTCAAACCTTGTAAGTCTGGCTTAAGCCCATGCTGTTAACCACCACTCAATGCTACTTAGCAGGCCTTAAAGAAGGAATTCAGAGAAAAATTATTTTGACCAAAGGAGAACAGGGTGGGGAAGAAACAGCACTATACAGAATATTAGAAACATAAGAAAGTCCAAAACTTGCAAGAAAAGAACCTCACATTCTATTGAGTGCTATATACCTGCACCTAGCACATTACTTGACACTTAAAAAACAGTGAATGTTTGTGGAATGAATGAATGACTCCTGCATCTTTATACATTGTGCTAGGTCTTTACAAATGTCTCATAAAAAATCATTTTATTACTTTTATTTATTTATTTATTTTGAAGGGGGACAGGGCCAGAGGGATAGGGAGAGAAAGAATCCCAAGCAAGCTCCACGCTCAGTGTGTAGCCTGAAGTGGGACTTGATGTCACGACTGTGAGATCATGACCTGAGCTGAAATCAAGAGTCAGATTTAAAAAAAAAAATTTATTAAATTTGTTTTTAATGTTTATTCATTCTTGAGAGATAGAGACAGAGCACAAGCAGGGGAGGGGCAGAGAAAGAGAGGGAGACACAGAATTTGAAATGGGAATGATCAAGAAGTCACATGGGAAATGATCAAGAAGTCACAAAGGATAAAAGCTTACACTATATCACATGATCATGCTTCATTTATGTGCATGTAGATTATGTGGTTGGGTTGGGGAGAGAAGGTGGTTCAGCTGTGGCACCCTGGGTTCCCTTTTCTCTTGACCACTTTGGTAACAGACCTCTAAGAATGAAGAGAAATAGGGAAGAAATGAGGGTACCAGTGTGGACAATGTGATCAGAAGTATAGCCAGATAATATGAACAATTATGGCTGTCCTGGCAGCTAAAATCCTTGGTGACTTTGCCATCCCAAAGTCTCCAACTCACCGCGGGGATCTGGAGAAGTGAGAGAGGCCTTCACTGAGTGAACATTTATTCAGCATCCACTATGTGGCAGTGGATGATCCAACCTTAGAAGTCATATACATCAGTAAACAATTACATGATAAGTTATAATTGTATAAGCTACAGTAAGGAAATATGCAATGTACTTTAAGAGAAAAAAAGAATGGAGCAGCAACTAACCTGGGAGGTGTAGAGAAAACTTTTTAAAGGACCTGACTTTTGGACTGGATCTACAACTGAGTTGTTATAGAAGGAAAATAGTAATCCAGATAGAGGCATGAGCATAGGTGTATGTTTGGGCTGGCATGAAGGGGTTATAAGGAGGGATGGCAGTAGGAAGGCTGTTGAAGTGGTTAAGTGGTGGATGGTCAAGGAGTTTAAACAGTAGGAGGAATGAACTGGGCCTGGGTGTTCAAGAGAAGGTGAGTGCTGTTTTGATAATCAGTGTGTCTACAGAACATCCCAAGGGGCTGACCTGTAGGTTTCAAGCCTAAAGCTTGGAGGGGGATCAAGGTTAGAAATAGAGATTTGAGGGGCGCCTGGATGGCTCAGTCAGTTAAGCCTCTGACTTAGGCTCAGGTCATGATCTCACAGTTCGTGAGTTCGAGCCCCGTGTCAGGCTCTGTGCTGACAGCTCAGATCCTGGAGCCTGCTTCGTATTCTGTGTCTCCATCTTTCTCTGCCCCTCCCCTGCTCGTGTTCTGTCTCTCTCTCAAGAATAAACATTGAATAAAAAAAATAAGCAAACGAACAAAAAGAAATAGAGATTTGAGAGTAATTAGGTGATAGATGAAATTGTGGGAGTCAAATTGGTCACCTTGGAGTTTAGAGAATGACAAAAGGCTTGTTGGGGTGGAGGCTTCTTGACACTGAACAGAGATGTCTTCCTAAAGCATAGTAAGAGGCTATAAAGAAGGCAAGATAATGAGGAAAAAGTGGTTGTGTAAAAGCCAAGGAATAAGAAGTTTCAAGAGAGTGTGGCCTCTGAGTCAGGTGCTGAGAAAAGACGAAGTAGATTAAGAAATTAAATTAGCCATTGGATTGGACAATTAGAAATGTTCTGGTGATCAGGAGAAGGGATGCTTCAGAGGAGGCAGAAGCAGAAAGCAATGGGTTCAGGGGTCAGGGTGGGAATATGTCTGGTTGATGTTTGCAAGGGTGTTTCATCAAATATCCAATTGTCAGGTGGGCTGGGGGATGAGGAGAGGGTATTCCATATTCAGAAGAGGAGCTTGGTAGCCCCAAGAAACCCTGCAGTAGCCCAACACGGGCTAATTTTGTCATGGAATTCATGTAAAAATTACACTTTGTAGTAAATAATATACAGATGGTCCCCAACTTATCATGGTTTGACTTATGATTTTGACTTTATAATAGTATGAAAGTGATACACATTCAGTAGAAAACTGTACCTCAGATTTTGAATTTTGATCTTTTCCTGGGCTAGTGGTATGTGGTACAATACTCTCTCGTGATGTTGGGCAAAGGCAGCAAGCTGCAGCTCCCAGTCAGCCTCCCGAGCACTAGGGTAAACAATTGAAATATTTACAACCATTCTGGACCCATACAACCATTCTTCACTTTCAGTATTCAATACGTTACAAGAGATATTCAATTCTATTATAAAATATGGTTTGTTAGATGATTTTGTCCAACTGTAGGCTAATGTAAATGTTCTGAGTACATTTAAGGTAAGTTAGGCTAAGGCATGAGGTTCAATAGGTTAAATGTATTAAATGCATTTTTGACTTAAAATATTTTCAACTTACAGTGGGTTTGTTGGAAGATCTCTGTATGATTATGTATTGTATGTATTGTTTTATCTTCTTCATCAGATGCTGCTATTGATCAAGTTTAATAGGTTTTCCTATTTAGATAAAAATATAAAATTTATATTTTCCTCAACATTAGGAAAAATTTCAACCATATAGAAACGTTGAAAAGTATTATATAGCAAACATCCTAGATTCTACAATTAGCATTTTGCCATATTTGCCTTACCACTTATCTATTCATCCCTCTTTCCATTCATCTTATTTTTTGATGCCCTTCACTGTAAGCTGAAGACATCAACACACTTCATCTCTATTGGTATGTATTTCATTAATAGAGTTCATTATTTGCTTAGGGTTCTTTGTGTTGTTAAATAATCATGGAACATAAATAGGACATTCTCTGAGTTTTGACAGATGCATATGCCTGTGTATCCCCTACTATGACATGGATCACACTGTGAGCTTAGAAGTTCCCCTCATCTCCTTTCCTAGTTTCCACTTCTCTCTTCCACAAAGCCAATCTCTGTTTTTTGTTTTTTGTTTTCACTATAGGTTGGCTTTGCCTATTCTGGAAATTCATATATATGGAATCTTACAGTTTGTGCTCTTTCATATCTAGCTTCTTTCACTCAGTAAAATGTTTTTGAGATTGATTCCTGTTGTTTCATCAGTAGTTAATGTCTTTCTTTTGCTGAGTATTATTCCATTGTTTGAACATACCAGTTTTTATCTGTTCTCCTGCTGTTGGACAACGATCCTGTTTCCAGTTTTTGGCAACAATGAATAAAAACTGCTATAAATCGTCTAATACAAGTCTTTTTGTGGACATATGCTTTCATTTCTCTTGGGTAAATACCAGGAGTGGGATGGCTGGCTCAAAGAATAGGTGTGTTTAATTTTATAAGAAACTTCCAGGCCCTTTTCCAAAATGGTTCTTCCATTTTACACTTCCACTAGCAATGTTGCTTCACATCCTCCCTGACATTTGGTGTGGTCATTTAAATTTTAGTCATTCTGGTACAGAGCTAACTCATTGAAATTTTAATGTTCATTTCACTCTGAATAATGATGCTGACTACTTTATCATGTGCTTATTGGCCATTCATATATATATATATTTTTGTAAGGTTATCTGCCTTTCCATTGTTGAGTTTTTAATATATTCTAAATACAAGTTTTTATCAAGATACATGTACTGTGAATATTTTATCCTGGCCGGTGGTTTATACATAGTCTTAATGGTGTCTTGATGAAAAAAAGTTCAAAATTTTTGGGGAGTTCAATTTATCAATATTTTTCTTTCATGGTTAGTGCTTTCAAAACCCTAAGAAACTTTCCCTACCCCCAAGCTGTGAGAATATTCTCATATGTCTTCTTCTAAAAGTGTAATAGCTTTGGCTTTTATGTTATGGCTATGATCCATCTCTAACTTCTATGTATGGTGTGAGGTAAGGTTCATTTTTTCTCTTATAGATGTCAAATTGGTATAGCATTGTCTGTTGAAAAGACTTTCCTTTCCCACTGAGTTGCTTTGGTACTTCTGTAAAACATCAAACTACTTCATGTTTAAATTTATTTAATCTTTATGTTTTCCTTTTACCTTCTCTTAACATTCTTTCACTGGAGGTGGTGGTGGTGGATATGTTTTCCTTATTTTACAGTTGAGAAAACCAAGGCTCACAGCCGTTCAAGAACTTGTCCAACGAGACAAAAGCTGGGGACTAGACCATAGAACTACAACTGAATCATAAAAAAAATTGTTTATTTTAAGCCTATTTCATCCCATGAAAATATTATTAAATGGACACTTTTTCTGAAGGTGATGTAGTGAGAGAAGTGAATCATGAATTTTTTAATATTTTAATACTGGTGGTATTTTTAGATTGCCTGCTAAACACATGCTTCCTTTGTAGGCTTATGTATGTCTAAAGCAATCTCTATATTATGTACCTTTGGTTTGAAAGAGTAAAAAATTATAATAATTGCTTTGCAAAATTTGGTAAGAATAATAACTTTTAGCCAAAGTTGCTTGTTGGTAAGAATAATAGCTTTTAGCCAAAGTTGCTTGAACTTTAAGAATGTGTTTCCCTCACCCTGATCTAAAAAAAAAAAAAATTTTTTTTTCTCTGATTTTTTCAGAGAAATAAAGCAGTAAAGGTACATATAATGAAGACAGATTTAAAATTATCAACTACTCTTGTAGCTACTCTTATTCTTTTTTTTCTCTTTCTCCTACTCTGTTATATACTTGAGCACCCAGCCTATCTTTAAATGCTTGTACCATCTTCTTTTCCAATCTTATGAAAGCAGTTTTCTGGCAACCTTGATCACTTGCTGAGACTAGGACGACCTCAATTTTCTAGTTCTCCAGATCACCAAGCTTCGTCCCCTCTCCCCCACCAAATGATCAGTCTTCTGTTCCCACCTCACTTGCCCAACTGTGACTCACAAATAAATGGCCTATCTTTTTGGATCACTACTCCGGTAAGAACTGCCTTTCCCCACGTATAGGGAGGCAACTTTATTAAAAACACTGGTCCACAATATAATTATACTTAGAGATGTCACAAGTAAAGTATCTATATCTGGTGAATAACTTAGGATAAGAGGGTCACACAGCTATTTGAAGCCAACCTGGGGCCAGGGCTCATGTCTTCTTGATAACTTCATTATTCTTCTCCCATACTGCATGTCCTCCCCCAAATATCTATTAAACCAAGATACTATAAAGTGAGAGTAGGTTAACTATTCCCCACTCCAAGATGCAAAAACTTAGGTCACAGTGGGGAATGTGTTAACAACCAGTCAGAGATTTCCTGAGACCAAGTCTGTTAGGCTAGCCATTATTTCTCCTTTGCCCTTTATCAAAACAGAGAACTAAAAAAAAAAGTGTCATCAACTCAAGGACAAAATACACATATCCCAATGACTATTTTTTATTATAAGAAAGTTATGTGCTCTGTGTGCACGTTAAGTGCTACCAAATAGCATACTTTGTAACCTCCTTTAGTGCCTGTCAGAGGCCTAGCTAGTGAGTGGTACCTGATCAATAGTTTTGGGATAAGAAAGTTTCTCATCAAAAAGAGTAGAGAAAGCTTATCAGTGTCCTTCCTAAGAGAAAGACATTCTGTAGTAGTTTTAATATGATAAAGATACCTTAGCACTTAAACTAATTGTTCTTGAGAGACAAAGTTGGAAGATTTACACTTCCTGACTTCAAAACTTACTCAAAGCTCCATAATTGAAACAGTCTGGACTGGCACAAGGATAGACATATGGAACTGAGAGTCCAGAAACAAAACCTTACATTTATGGCCAATTGATTTTTGACTAGTGTGCCTAGCCAGTTCAGTAGTGGAGAAAACAGTCTTTTCAACAAGGTGCTGGGACAACTGAATATTCACATGCAAGAAAATTTAGGCCCTCTACCTTACACATATACAAAAATAAACTCAAAATGGATCAAAGACTTAAATCTAAGAGCAAAAACTATAAAACTTAGACAAAAACACAGGTGTTAGTCTTTGTGATCTTGGATTAGGCTAATGGCTTCTTAGACATGAAACCAAAAGCACACATGACAAAAGAACAAATAGACAAACTGGACTTCATACAAATTGAAAACATCTGTGCTTCAAAGGACACATCAAGAAAGTAAAAACCCACAAGAATGGAAGAAAATATTTGTAAATCATATATCTGATGAGACACAGCTAGAATAGACAAAGAACTCTTATAATTCAATAATAAAAGTACAAATCACTCAATTAAAAAATGGGCAAGGAATATGAATAGACATTTTTCCACAGAAAAAAATATAAATGGTCAATAAGCATATAAAAGATGCTTAGTATCAGTCATTAGGGAAATGCAAATCAAAACCACAATGAAATATCCCTTCATATTCCATGGTGTGGAGAAACTGAACCCTCAAACCTTGGTGAGAATGTAAAATGGTGCAGTCCCTTTGGAAAAAGTTTGGCAGCGTCTCAAAAAGTTAAACATAGGGTTACCATGTGACCCAACAATTCCACTCCTAGGTACATATCCCAAAGGACCGAAAACACAAAAGACTTGTATATGAATGTTCATAGCAACACTATTCATAATAGCTAAACAGTGCTAATAACCCAATGTCCATCAACTGATGAATGGCTAAACAGAATATGGTATATCTATATAATAAAATATTATTTGGCAAATAGAAAAATAACTGATACATGTTATAAGATGGGTGAACCATGAAAACATGCTAAGTGAAAGAAGCCAGACACAAAAGAACACACGTTATACTGACTCCATTTTTATGAATGTCCAGAACAGGCAAATTTTATAGAGCCAGAAAATAGATTAGTAGTTGCCAAGGGATGGGGAGTATGGTGAATCAGGAGATACAGTGTTTCTTTTTGGGATGATAAAAATGGTAATGGTTGTATAATTTTGTGAATACACTAAAATGAAATGAATTGTACATTTTAAAATGGAAGTTTTATGGTATGTGAATTATATCTCAATTAAAAAAAGAAAAAGACAAGCAAGCATAGCATACCTTAAAGTTTTCCTAAACATAAAACAAACAAAAACTTGAACCCTTTTTTATGGCTTGAATTCAATGTTATCAATATTACCTTTTTCTTCTTCAACAATAATAATCATAATGATAAAAATAGCAGATACTTATTAAGCACTTACTAGGCAGGCAGCAAGCAAGCATTTTATACTTGGTATTTTCTCTCAAATCATCTCAATGATCTTGTACATGGAGTTATTATCCCACTTTATAGAAAGGAAAATGAAGGTAAAAGAGGCTCAGTAATTTGCCCCAGGTTATATAAAGGCAATTAAGTTTGACTCCAGAGGTTCTATTATGCAATTTTGTCTTCCTTAAAACAGTGACTTATTGGTCTCAAGTACTAAGTTATTTTTCAATGTATTATGTTGTTTTTCTTTCTATCACCATCAATGAATTAGAGATATCATTTCAGGACCCAGTATTAAATAATGATCTTAACCTCCTTATCTTGTTGAGAACAGGGCAAAGACATAAGGAAATTCCTATATGACAAGTTTTTATTTGTATCAAATTACAGAGTACCATAGGTAAATATAAGATTATAATTTGAATACTATAACTTATAATTTGGCAAATTATTTAATTATCCAAAGTTTATTACATGTTTGAGTATGCACTAAAGAGGTTTTTTGGCATAACTTGGCAAGATAAATTCTTCTGTACCTTATTTGACCACTTATCATTTATATATGTGGTACACATATATGTATGTATGCACATACACACATACATATATACATACACATACTCCTAAATTAAGTATACTCGTATAAAAAGCTGAAGATTGATGTTTTAGAATTAAGTCCTGTTTAAAAATCTATTATATTAAATCACATCTGCATTCAAAGCAGAAATGTAAAAAAACTGATCAATTTGCTAAATACACATGAATTTACAAAGTAATTGAAAATGAAATAAAAATTTCCATTGAAATGTTATATTCCTGTTTAATCAACATTTAAGTGGCACTATCAAACTATGGAAATAGACATTATTTTTTAGGTTGTTGAGAGAATAAAGATTCTACTGAGAATTACTGTACCCTCCAAATTAAGAATGAATATTATTATAGTAGGAAAAGATGGCAGATAATTTTCTTCTTTATTAATATGGGAATTCTCAGGAAGCAATCAGGGCAGTATCTGTTCCACTGGGCTTGGATTTCCTGCATTTCTATCAGTGGAAATCTGGCTTCTCAGGAAAAGTGCAGCCAGTCCGCCTAATTATGACGCTTGCTGCGTAGTGACCAGCACGGATGCATTCAGTCAGGGGCTTGTCAGAGACCAGCTGAGACAGAAAACCTGGAACACAGACAAAAGGGAAGAACATGAGTATTGTCTAATAGCGTCAGAAATGTCATATTGGGTCAGGCCAAAAAGTGGTCTATGTACCTATCTCTTTCTTCAGTCTTTTTTTTTTTTTTTTTTAAAGTGATGCTTTTATTTATTTTTGGGACAGAGAGAGACAGAGCATGAACGGGGGAGGGGCAGAGAGAGAGGGAGACACAGAGTCGGAAACAGGCTCCAGGCTCCGAGCCATCAGCCCAGAGCCTGACGCGGGGCTCGAACTCACGGACCGCGAGATCGTGACCTGGCTGAAGTCGGACGCTTAACCGACTGCGCCACCCAGGCGCCCCTCTTCAGTCTTGATAGTAAGTGTTAAACTCCAAGTGTTAGAGTCCATGTGGAAGAATTCTTCCCCCAAACATCATAGGTTTTCCTCAACATTTTTTAAAAAATTTTTTTAACGTTTATTTATTTTTGAGACAGAGAGAGACAGAGCATGAACAGGGGAGGAGCAGACAGAGAGGGAGACACAGAATCCGAAACAGGCTCCAGGCTCTGAGCTGTCAGCACAGAGCCCGACGCGGGGCTCGAACCCACGGACCGTGAGATCATGACCTGAGCCGAAGTCGGACGCTCAACCGACCAAGCCACCCAGGCGCCCCTCCTCAACATTTCTTTTAAAGAGCTCAAGTTGGGACATGACAATTCACCATCAAGTCATTCTAGTCTTTGTAAGTCAAAAGTATAATCATACTTTCCTTTAGTTTTGAGATTAAGAGGTTGTGAGTAAGAAATACCGGCCAAATAATATTATCTTGGGTCTTTACAGCTGAGAAGGTATTAGTTATTCCCTCACTCCATCTCTCTGGATTCCTTCTGTGTTGTTATTCCTAGCATATGCTTTTGCACAAAACTCTATCGTATTGATATCTCTCCAAGTACAAATTTAAGAGTTGAAAAGTTATAAAGGACCTTACATCTCCCTTTTACTCCCAGAAGCAACTGTGAAATAATTTCTATAGTCAAGTGCCATGGACTAGTTGACATTAAAATAAATGTGATAAAGTAGAAAATAGTGTTAAGGACTTCTGTTTCTGACCACAAAGAAATAAAATAAAAGCAACCAGATTTATCCTTTTCCAGAAACTACTAACATTAAAGACAAAGTATATGAAGGAAAGTTTTTCAAATACCGTAAAAGATTCATGAAGGGAGGGAAACAAATGGGGTAAACTGTAAAATTGCTCTAGCTTACCACCTAGAGAGAGTTACCAGGCCACAACACAAGAAACAACAACCTAGGGAGAGTTCAACAGTCTCATTGAGTTGACAGGATGGATTTGGGAGTCTAAGTAGGACAAAATTAATAGGCAAACTGATCAGGGAAAAAAAGAGAGAGAAGATGTAAGTTGACATTATTGAGGATAAGAGATGTGATGTCACTATAGAATCTACATACACTAAAAGAATAACAAAGAAACATTAACAACGTTATGCCAATAGATTTGGTAAATTAGATGAACTGGACAAATTTGTGGAAAGACACAAGTTATCAAAGTTCAGGAAGAAACAGATAGCCTGACTAGTCTTGTACTTACTAAACATATTGATTTTATAGTTAAAAAGCTTCCAATAAAGAGAATTCCAGGTCCAGATGTTGTCGCCGGTGAATTCTACCAAATATTTAGGGAATAAAAATAGTATCAATGCTATACAATAACCTCTTTAGAAAACTGAAAATACTTCCCAACTTATTCCTTGAGGCTAGCATCACTCTGATACCAAAAAAAGAAATAAAAAAAAAAAAAAAGAAAAAAAAGATGCAAATATTTTAAAGAAAATTTTAGCAAAGCAAATCCAATAGTATATTAAAAAAGATAATAAATTATTATTATCTTAGGAATGCAAGGTTGGTGTAACATTCAAAAATCAATCAATGTAATTTACCATAACTAAGAAAACCATAAGATCATCTAATAGAAGAAGAAAAAGCAGTTGGCAAAATCCAAATACATTCCTAATAACAACTTTCAGCAACCTAGGAATACAAAGGAACTTCCTCAACCTGATAAAGGGCACTTAGGAAAAACTTACAGTTAAAATCATTCTTAATGGTGGATGGTGGAATGTTTTCCCCTTAGGATCAAGAACAAGACAAAAATGTTTGCTCTTAAACAGTGTACTGTATTGAACACTTTAGCCAGTACACTAAGGCAAACAAAAGAAATAAATAAAAGTTGGGGCGCCTGGTGGCTCAGTTGGTTAAGTGTTGGACTTTTGATTTTGGCTCAGGTAATGATCTCATGATTTGTGGGATCAAGCTCCGTGTCGGGCTCTGAGCGGGCAGCATGGAGCCAGCTTGGGATTCTCTTTCTCTCTCTGTCCCTCCCTTGCTCTCTTTCCAAAATAAATAAACAGACATTTTAGACATTTTATTTTTTTTAATGTTTATTTTTTTTTTGACAGAGAGAGAGAGATAGACCATGAGCGGGGGAGAGGCAGAGAGAGAGGGAGACACAGAATCCGAAGCAGGCTCCAGGCTCTGAGCTGTCAGCACAGAGCCTGACATGGGGCTCGAACTCACAGACTGCGAGATCATGACCTGAGCCGAAGTCGGACGCTCAACCAACTGAGCCACCCAGGTGTCCCTAAACAGACATTTTAGAAAAATAAATAAATAAATAAAAGGTATCAAGTGCTTGCTTTGGCAGCACATACACTAAAACTGCAACGATACAGAGAAGCTTAGCATAGCCTCTGAACAAGGACAACAAGCAAATTCGTGAAGTGTTCCATATTAAAAAAAAAAAAGCATTAAGATGGAAAAAGAAGGGAAGTTGTCTTTGTTTGCAGACGGCATGTTTGTCTATGTCTATGGTTCTCAATGGGGGTAATTTTGCCCCCCACCAGAGGACATTTGGTAAGGTCTGGCAATTTCTGGTTGTCACAGCTAGGGTAGAGGGTGCTGCTGGTATCGAATAAGTAGAAAGAGGGATGCTGTTAAATATCTTACTGCGTCTATAATGCTGAGATTGAGAAATTCCTGGCCTTTGTAGAATATCTTATAGAATCTAGAAAAAAGTTACTGGAACTACTAAGTGAGTTTAGTAAGGCTGCAGGGTACAAGATCACTATACAAAAATCAACTGAATTTCCATACTATATACACACCATACTGTGTGTGTATATATAGCAAGATATACCAGCAATGAACAAATTAGAAATTGATAGTAAAAATCCCTTTTAACATACTATCAAATATGTGTAATACCTGATCAAAGTGTAAGACCTGCACACTGTAAATGACAAAACAATGCCAAGAAAAAGGAAAGAAACCTACATAAATGGAGAGATATAAAGTGTCTGTAGATCAGAAGATTCAATATTGTTAACAGCTCTAAGAAATTTTTCTATGGATTTAATGTAATACCAATAAAAATTCTAGCAGACCTATCTTTCGTTTTTTTTTTTTTTAAGTTTTTTTGTTAAGTTTACTTATTTTGAGAGAGAGAGAGAGAGAGCATGTGGATGTGAGCAGGGGAGGGAAGAGATAGAGGGAGAGAATCCTAAGCAGGCTCCATGCTGTCAGCACAGAACCCAACGTGGGGCTTGATCTCAGGAACTGTGAGACCATGACTTGAGCTGAAATCAAGTGTCAGGTGCTTACATGACTGGGCCACCCAGTCGCCCCTCCAGCAGGCCTTTCTTATAGAAACTGTTAGCTGATTCCAATATTTATGTGGAAATGCAAAGGACTAAGATTAGTCAAAACACACCTTTGAAAAACAAGATTCCTTTAGTTACAACTTATCACAGAACTAAAATAATCAAGACACTATGCTATTGGCATAAGGATAAACAAACAGATCAATGCACCTGCACAGAGTCCAGAAATAAACCTACTTCTATATCATCAACTGATTTTTGATGAAACTATCAAAACAATCCAGTGGAGAAAAGATAATCTTTTTTAAACATTTTTTTAAACATTAAAAAAAAAATATTTATTTATTTTTGACACACACACACACACACAGAGAGAGAGAGAGAGAGAGAGAGAGAGAGAGAGAGATTGAGAGCATGAGTGAGGGAGGTGCAAAGAGAGAAGGGAGACACAGAATCTGAAGCAGACTCTAGGCTCCAAGCTGTCAGCACAGAGCCTGATGCGGAGCTCGAACTCTGGACCGCAAGATCATGACCTGAACCTAAGAAGGGACACTCAACCGACTGAGCCACCCAGGCGCCCCGAAAAGATAATCTTTTAAACAAATGTTCTTAGAACAGCTGGATGGCATATTTGAAAAAACAAACAAACAAACAAACAAACAAACCACTTCAACCCTTACTTAACATCATCTACAAAAATTAATTTGAAATGGGTCACAGATCTAAATGTAAGAGGTAAAACCATTAAATTCTGAGAGGAAAACATAGAAAATCTTAGTGATTTGGAATTTGCCAAAAATCTCTTAAGTAAGACATAAAAAGTACAAAATTTTATAAAGGAAAAAATAACTGCGCTTTGTCAAATTGAACACTTTACACTTCAATAACAAGAAACAACACAATAAAGAATGAGCAAAAGTGTTGAACTAACATTTTAGCAAAGAAGATGAACAAATGCCAAATAATATATTACTGCCAACCTGCTAGAATGGCTAAAATTAAAGACTGACCATAACAAGTGTTATCAATGGTGTGGGTGAATTGGAATCCTCATATACTGATGGTGGGAACATAAAATTATAAGACCACTTTGAAAACCATTTGTCAGTGTCTTAAAAAGTTAAACATACATTTACCATTTGACCTAGTCATTTTATTTCTAAGTATTTAACCCAAGGTCAGTGAAAGCATATATTCACACTAAAGATGTGTAGTGAATGTTCACAAAAGCTTTGTTTGTAATCTCCCCAAACTGGAAATGATCCAGATGTGGATGAGAAGAAGCAGGAAGGCAGGATTACAAAACAGCATGGGGGTAGTGGATATGTCTATAGTGATGGTTTCATGGGTGTATGCCTCTGTTAACATTTGCAAAAATGTACACTTTAAATATGTGCAGTTTACTGTATACCATAGTACAATAAAACTATAAAAGATGAAAAAAAAAAAAAGAGAAAGTGTTGTAGTTACAAATAAGATAGGTCAAGAACAGAAGAATCTGGGGCTACTTTCCCTCCAGAGGAAACCTGAACTGTTGTAGCAGACTCAAATACTCAGAAGAATGGATGATAATGAGAAACTGTTCTGTAGCCAGACTTCCAGGCTGTTCCCTAGGCCCTGGCAGCCTGGTGGGGGTGAAGATTAATTGAGAAGCTGTGGTATAAAGACCTGTAGAGAGCATTATAAGAGATTTACGTCCTTTCTTCTCTACCTTTCTGACCACACAAGCTTTTTTCCTGTTAGATGTGGGGAATGCTCTGTATCTAGTAAAATAAGTATTCCCAACCAAATAATAAAGTTAATTTGGTTAATGGAGTGATATATTTTGAAGACATTTGCTTAGAATGTGAAGTCACTCCCTCAAGAGGTTTAGTAAGAGTATTTTATCATTGAGTTTTCAGGTAACAGTCAAAGGTCAATATTAACTTTCCGCCAAGCTGCGAGGCTAAAATGCTCAGCCCACACAGTGAATGGAGCAGACGCCAAATTCAGAGTCAGATCAGCTTACAATGGAAACACGTCTATTAGAAGCCTTATAAGCAACATCTGTTTTCCTCATTCCTTCTGGTATGATCTTTGTGAGAAAAAGGAAAGCTTATGTTTATGAAATATTTTTGTAAAGCATAAGCACCAGCATCCTCCTTCTAAGAGAATAGCTAGTTGATGACTGAAGTGAAGTACTCTGAAGAGACATTTGCTTTGACAAGTGGAAAGCCAGGATGCAGAAAAAAGCTAAGACCTTTGCCCTGGGTGAATAACAGTTTTCAATAATCTATTTAGAAAAACCAACTGAGGTGAACTACAGATGTTATACAATCAATTATAAGTGGACCCTTCATAAAGTAGCTGATGTGAATCTTTTTTTGTGTGTGTGAATCTTAAAAGTTATGTAGAATGGTTTAAATAAAGAGAACTTCGGTTTTATGAATCATAGGGAATCATTTTATCACATGGATAAATATTCTAAGATAGTTTTTTATTGTGTACAACATACATAACCTAAAATTTAACATTTTAACTATTTTGAAGTGTGCAATTCATGGCATTAAGATTATTTTGCAATGTTTTGTAACTATCACTTCTATCGATTTTCAGAACTTTTTTATCACTTCACCAGAAACTCTATATTCTTTAAACAATAATTCTCTACTTCTGGCCTCTGGCAACTGCTCCCCTACTGTCTGTCTCTATGAATTTGCCTATTCTAGGTACCTCATATGAATAGGATCACACAATATTTGTTCTTTTGTGTTTGGCTTATTTGACTTACTGTAATGTTTCTCAATAGAATTTTTTTTTAAATCAAAATATATTTATTTTTTTAGAAATAGAATTTGGTGATTCAGCACTTACTTATAACACCCAGTGCTCATCCCAACCAGTGTCCTCCTTATTGCCCCTCACCCCGTTAGCCCTTCCCCCCCCAACCCAACACCCCACCAGTAACCCTGTTTGTTCTTTGTATTTAGGAGTCTCTTATGGTTTGTCTTCCTCTGTTTTTACTTTATTTTTGCTTCCCTTGCCTTATGTCCCTCTGTTTTGTATCTTAAAATTTTTTTTGCTTTTTTTTCTTTTTAAAAAAATTTTTAATTTAATTTTTTAAAATAATTTACATCCAAATTAGTTAGCATATAGTGCAACAGTGATTTCAGGAGTAGATTTCTTAATGTCCCTTACCCATTTAGCCCATCCCCCCTCCCACACCCCCTCCAGTAACCCTCAGTTTGTTCTCCATATTCAAGAGACTATTATGTTTTGCCCCCCTCCCTGTTTTTATATTATTTTTGTTTCCCTTCCCTTATGTTCATCTGTTTTGTCTCTTAAAGTCCTCATTTGAGTGAAGTCATATGATATTTGTCTTTCTCTGACTAATTTCACTTAGCATAATACCCTCTAGTTCCATCCATGTTGTTGCAAATGGCAAGATTTCATTCTTTTTGATTGACAAGTAATACTCCATTGTATATATATATACCACAACTTCTTTATCCATTCATCCATTGATGGACATTTGGGCTCTTTCCATACTTTGGCTATTGTGGATAGTGCTGCTATAAACACTGGGGTGCATGTGCCCCTTCGACACAGCATACCTGTATCCCTTGGATAAATGCCTAGTAGTGCAATTGCTGGGTCGTAGGGTAGTTCTATTTTTAGTTTTTTTAAACAATTTTTTAACGTTTATTTATTTTTGAGACAGAGAGAGACAGAGCATGAACAGGGGAGGGTCAGAGAGAGAGGGAGACACAGAATCCGAAGCAGGCTCCAGGCTCTGAGCTGTCAGCACAGAGCCCGACGTGGGGCTCGAACTCATGGACCGTGAGATCATGACCTGAACGGACTGAGCCATGCAGGCGCCCCTATTTTTAGCTTTTTGAGGAACCTCAATACTGTTTTCCAGAGTAGCTGCACCAGCTTGCATTCCCATGTATCTTAAATTTTTTTAATGTTTATTTATTTTTGAGAGAGAGAGAGAGAGAGAGAGAGAGAGAGAGACAGAGTGCGAGTGGGGGAGGGGCAGAGAGAGAGAGAGAGAGAGAGAGAGAGGGAGACACAGAAGTTGAAGCAGGCTCCAGGCTCTGAGCTATCAGTGCATAGCCTGACTTGGGGCTTGAACTCGTGAACTGCAAGATCATGACCTGAGCTGAAGTTGGACGCTTAACCAACTGAGCCACTCAAGTGCCCCATGTTTTGTAGCTTAAATTCCACATATGAGTGAAATCATGTATTTGTCTCTCTCTGACTTACTTTGCTTAGCATAATACACTCTAGTTACAACAACATTGTTGCAAATGGCAAGACTCCATTTCTTTTTCATGGCTGAGTAACATTCCACAGAATATATATACTACATCTTCTTTTTCCATTCATGAGTCGATGGACATTTGGGTTATTTCCATACTTTGGCTATTGTCGATAGTGCTGCTGCTATAAACATAGAGGTGCATGTGCTCCTTTGAATTAGCATTTTTGTGTCCTTTGGATAAATACCTAGCAGTGCAATTGCTGGGTCATAGTGTAGTTCTATTTTTTTTTTTTTAATTTTTAATTTTTATTTAATTTTATTTTTTAGTTTACATCCAAGTTAGTATATAGTGCAACAATGATTTCAGGAGTAGATTCCTTAGTGCCCCTTACCCATTCAGCCCATCCCCCCTCCCACACTCCCTCCAGTAACCCTCAGTTTGTTCTCCATATTCAAGAGACTATTATGTTTTGCCCCCCTCCCTGTTTTTATATTATTTTTGTTTCCCTTATGTTCATCTGTTTTGTCTCTTAAAGTCCTCATTTGAGTGAAGTCATATGATATTTGTCTTTCTCTGACTAATTTCACTTAGCATAATACCCTCTAGTTCCATCCATGTTGTTGCAAATGGCAAGATTTCATTCTTTTTGATTGCCGAGTAATACTCCATTGTATATATATATCCCAACTTCTTTATCTATTCATCCATTGATGGACATTTGGGCTCTTTCCATACTTTGGCTATTGTGGATAGTGCTGCTATAAACATTGGGGTGCATGTGCCCCTTTGAAACAGTACACCTGTATCCCTTGGATAAATGCCTAGTAGTGCAATTGCTGGGTTGTAGGGTAGTTCTATTCTTAGTTTTTTGAGGAACCTCCATACTGTTTTCCAGAGTGGCTGCACCAGTTTGCATTTCCACTGAATATAATTTTTTAAGTTAGAATTAAAAAAAATTTTTTTTAATGTTTATTTATTATTGACAGACAGAGAGAGACAGAGAATGAGCATGGGAGGGACAGAGAGAGGGGGGGAGACACAGAATCCAAAGCAGGCTCCAGGCTCTGAGCTGTCAGCACAGAGCCTGACGCGGGGCTCGAACTCACAAACCACAACATCGTTACCTGAGCCAAAGTTGGATGCCCAATCAACTGAGCCACCCAGGTGCCCCTAAGTTAGAATTTATTATTTTTTTTGCATTTGTTTATTTTGGAGAGACAGAGTGAGACAGAGAGTGAGCAGGGGAGGGGCAGAGAGAGAAGGAGACACAGAATCTGAAGCAGGCTCCAGGCTCTGAGCGGTCAGCACAGAGCCTGATGCAGGGCTCGAACCCACCAACCGTGAGATCATGACTTGAGCCAAAGTCAGATGCTCAACTGACTAAGCCACCCAGGCGCCCCTCTAAGTTAGAATTTTTAATTATTACTTAACCTAAAGTATATTCTGAATAAAAACCTTTATTTGGAAATAATTTCAAATTCACAGAAAAGTTGCAAGAATAAAAATAATGTGAATAGCACCTATATATCCTTTACCCAGATGCACTTAGTGTTAACATTTTGCTCCTTTGTGGATATATACCCTCTCTTTATATAGGTTTTTCCTATATAAACTTTCTCCATTCGAGAGCAAGTTGCATTTATCATGGCTCTTTACCTTTAAATACATCAGTGTTTCTTTCCTGAGAATATGGCTATTCTCATATACAACTACGGTTATCAACTTCAGTAACACAGTTAGAATACTGTTATCTAATCTTACTCTCCATATTCCAGTTTTGTCAAAGACTCAATAATATTCTTTTTTAAAGATTTTTTTTTTATTCTTAAGTAATCTCTACACTCACGGTGGGGACTGAACTCACAATCTTGAAATTAAGAGTAGCATGCTCTACTGCTTAAGTCAGCCAGGTGCCCCCCAATAATGTTCTTCATAGCACTGTACTTCCTTCCAGCATATAATCTAGTATAGGGTTTCTTGTGCTTTTGGTCTTCTTTAATCTCAAACATTTCCTCAGTCTTTCTTTGACTTATGAGACAGGGACATTTTTGAAGCATATATTCTTATTTGGGGTTTATCTGATATTTCCTCATGATTTAATTTAGAATATTCATTTCTGGTCAGAATATTACAAAATTACGTTGTGTCCTTCTCAGGGTATTATATTTTGAAGCACATTATGTCCAATTGCTAGTCACTGGTGATGTTAATTTTGATCACCTGGATGTTCATATACTTTCCAATGCTTTGCAATGACAAAGAATGCCACAGTATTTTTTTGTGTAGATATTTTTGTGTTGGTGTAGGGGGGTGTATCTTCAGGATAAATTTCTAGAAGTAGAATTTCTGGGTAGAAGAGTAAATATGGAAGCAGTTTTGTTAGATACAGCCAAATCCTCCATTTTATATTTCCACTAGCAATGTTTAAGAGTGCTTGTTTCCCCACAACCTCACCAACAGAGTGTGCTGTCAAGCTTTTGAATTTTTGCCAGTGGGTTAGAAATGATATCTCAGTGTAATTTTAATTTGCATTTCTCTTATTATGAGTGAGGCTGAACATCCATGTATTTACTTATTCATTTACTTACTTATCTAAAAATATTTATTTTGAGAGTGAGCTCGTGCACACAAGTGGGGAGGGGCAGAGAAAGAATCCCAAACAGGCTCTGCGTCATCAGCACACAGCCCGACATGGGGCTCAAACTCACAAATTGTGAGATCATAACCTGAGCTGCAATCAAGAGTTGGATGCTTAAGTGACTGAGCCACCCAAGCACGCCTGAACATCTCTTTACACGTCTAAAGAACAAATCCCTTTCTCTGAATTGTTTGTTGTTTTCCTATTCTTCTAAAGGACTTTTGGTCTTCTGTTACTTTTAAAAGTTATTTACATTTTGGGGATATTATTCTAATAAAGTATTTTCTTAGGAAGGGAAAAATATCAACAATAACAGTATGTTATTAATATATACAAATACTGTGTCAGCAAGGAAACTAAAATGCTTATTCATATCTTATTCACTGAATGTGGTGAATTTTAGAGTGTGGTTGGCACACACTATAGCAGATAAATATGGCTTGCAGATATATATCAAAAAAGAAGTTTCCTCTCTTTTAGTAAAGACTTTGGGCCTATCAGGAATTCAACAAGAAAATCTTAAATAGCTGACTTGGCATGTATGCTCCACATGAAAAGTCCCCTAGGAGCCCTTTTTCCTGGTGCCTTTTTCTGGTTCTTATGGTCCTTATCAGTACATTATCTTGATAATGAAGGGTAAGGCTCTGTATATATGCCTTCCAACATAGTCAAGAGAACAGAAACAGGAGGTATAACACTGAAGAATAAGAAATATCAACATAGATTTCCAACCAGGAACTCATATGCTGAGCCAGTTGTTCTTGCCTTTCTACTTTGGTTCCTTCTCTCTGGGATCTGTATAACTCCTTTCTAATTCTTTTATGGATTAGAAGGTTTATTCCATGACCTCTGGACTTTTCTGAAATTTGGGTTATTTCGTGGACCTTAGGTCTCCAGCTGTTGAGGCATATGGTAGGTGAAGGTTTCTCACTGACAATGAATTTGGTTCCTAGGGCTAGTGTTGGCTGGCTCTGAATCTTGCAACAATCACAGATCCAGAGCTATCAGAATAAACCTCTGTCCATTAGCAATTAATAACGCTTATTACCTTCTGGTTACTTTCATTTGGATTTTTCTTTTCCTGATGTTAAGGAGAACAATCCATTTTAGCATAAATGAATGTAGTGTCTGAGATGAGACCCACAACATGGGCTTAAACTGTGCAGAGAGGAGGCGCTAAGCTAGTTTCGTCAAAGCACAGAGAGGTGGGATGGCTGGTATGGGCAAAAGGCAATATAATTTCCTACCTTAATTTGTCCATTTCATGTAGTTACTGTAGAAGAGATATAATACCTAGAATTTTCTCAGTGTCTTTACAGAAAAGTGATAAATATTGTCAGTAGGTAAGAAAGCTTTAATCAAGAGACTTAAGAGCTAGGGATATTTTAGAAAGAAATGAACAAAGTCTGTAAATCAATTTTTTCTTTTTCATATATAGTTCCTTCACCAATAGTTGTCATGGTGGGTAAAACTAAAAGCCCAGTAGACTCCATTATTGTTCATTCAACAATAATGTTGAATCGTGTTCAATGTTGAACAACATTCAATGTTCAACAATGTTCAACAATGTTGAACAATATTGTTCATTCACAACAAAAAGAATGACTTAGCTTTTTCTGGTTGTCATCAAATAAGAAAGCTGTACCACACAGACTTTATGAACTTGGAAGAATTAAAGTTTGTTTTTTTTTTCTTTTGTTTAAGAAAAAAATTTTTTAACGTTTATTTATTTTTAAGAGATAGAGACAGAGCATAAGTGGGGGAGGAAAAGAGAGGAAGACACCGAATCCGAAGCAGGCTCTAGGCTCGGAGGTGTCAGCACAGAGCCCAATGTGGGGCTTGAACCCATGAATTGTGACATCATGACCTGAGCTGAAGTTGGACGCTTAGCTGACTGAGCCACCCAGACGTCCCTGTTGATTGATTACTGATTTAATTTCATTGCTAGTAATCACTCTGTTCAAAATTTCTATTTCTTCCTGATTCAGTTTGGGAAGTTCATATGTTTCTAGGAATTTATCCATTTCTTCTAGGTTGTCCAGTTGGCATATAATTCTTTATAATATTCTTTTAAAATCCTTTGTATTTCTGTGGTGCTGGCTTTGTTTCTCCTTCATTTCTGGTCTTATTTATTTGAGTCCCCTCTCTTTTCTTCTTGATGAGTTTAACTAAAAGCTTATGAATTTTGTTGATCTTTTCAAAGATGGAGCTTCTGATTTCATTGATCTGTTCTATTGTTTTTTAAGTCTCTATTTCACTTATTTCTGCTCTAATCTTTATTATTTCCTTCCTTCTACTGGTTTGGGGCTTTATTTGTTCTTTCTTTTCTAGTTTCTTTAGGTGTAAGGTTAGGTTGTTTACTTGAGATTTTTCTCAGTCCTTGAGGTAGACCTGTATTGTTATAGTCTTCCCTCTTAGAACAGATTTTGCTGCATCCCAAAGATTTTGGACAATTGTGGTTTTGTTTTCATTTGTCTCCATGTATTTTTTCATTTCCTCTTTGATTTCCTGGTTGACCCATTCACTGTTTAGTAGCATGTTATTTAGCCTGTATGTATTTGTGCTCTTTATGGATTTTTTCTTATGTTTAATAAAGAAAAGATAAATAAACAGAAAGGAATCCAAACATAATACTAAAAAAAAGGCATCAAACTACAAGGAAGAGAGCAAGAGAAGAAGAAGAGAATAGAGAAGAACTACAAAAAACAATCAGAAAACAAGTATCAAAATGCAATAAGTACATACCTACCAATAATTACTTTAAATGTAAAGGGACTAAAGGCTCCAGTCAAAAGGCATAGGGTGACTGAATGGATAAATAAACAAGACCCATTTATATGCTGCCTAGAAGAGATTCACTTCAAACCTAAAAACACATGCAGATTGGAAGGGAAAGGATGGAAAAACAATTACCATGCAAATGGAAAAAAAAAAAAAAAAAAAAGCCAGGGTAGCAATGCTTATATTGGACAAAATAGACTTTAAAACAAAGACAGTAACAAGAGACAGAGGAGGACACTACATAATGATAAAGGAAACAATCCAAGAATAAAATATAACAACTGTAAATACCTATGCACCCAACACGGAAGCATCTATACATAAAGCAACTATTAACAGACACAAAGAGGGGAAAAAAAAAAAAAACAGATGCAAAGGAAGAAAGTGACAATAATACAGTAACAGTAGGAGACGTTAACACTCTACTTACATCAGTGGATAGATCCAGACAAAAACCAACAAGGAAACAGTGGCTTTGAATGGCACATTGGACCAGATGGACCTAATGTATATACAGAATATTTCATCCAAAAACACCAGAATACACATTCTTTTCAAGTGCACATGAAACATTCTCCAGGACAGATCACATGTTTGGGCACAAAACAAGTCTCAATAAATACAAAAAGAATAAAATCTTATCATGCACCTTTTCTGACTATGATGGAAAAATGAACTTTTAATAATTCATCTTTTACAAGTGTTAGCATCTTATATTATTCTCAAATTGCTTCTCCAATGATACTGCATAAGTACATATCAGTGATTATCTCTTTACTTCTTGCACAGTCCCCAAAGACTTTTAATATATAGTAGACCACAATATGTGTATGGAGAGTAAAACATTTTTTTAAAGTTTAATTATCTTGGGGCGCCTGGGTGGCTCAGTCGATTAAGCGTCCGACTTTGGCTCAGGTCGTGATCTCGCGGTTTGTGAGTTCAAGCCCTGCGTCAGGCTCTGTGCTGACAGCTTAGAGCCTGGAACCTGCTTCAGATTCTGTGTCTCCCTCTCTCTCTGCCCCTCCCCTGCTCACTCTCTTTTAATAATAAATAAACATTAAAAAAAAAAGTTTAGTTATCTTGAGAGAGAGAGAAAGAGAGAGCATGCACATGTGAATGGGAGAAAGGCAGAGACAGAGGGGGAGAGAGAGAGAATCCCACGCAGGCTCTGCATTGTCATCCCTGAGCCTGACATGCGGGCTTGAACCCACAAACCTTGAGATCATGACCTGAGCCAAAATCAAGAGTCGAATACTTAATTGACTGAGCCACCAAGGCACCCTGGAGAGTAAAACATTTTCTTTTTAAGTTTATTTATTTTGAGAGGGGGGTGATGTGAGGGGCAGAGAAAGAAGGAGAGAGAGAATCCCAAGCAGGCTCTGTGCTGAAAGCATAGAGCCTGATGCAGGGCTTGATCTCATGAACTGTGAGATCATGACTTGAGCCGAAATCAAGAGTGAGACACTTAACTGAATGAGTCACGCAGATGCCCTGAGAGCAAAACATTTTAAAGCATTTGTAGAATATATATAATTTTCTTTAAAAATCACATTTTATGCTAAGTTTAAATTCTTATACATTTAGACAGTACTTTGTTTACCTGACAATATATACAAATGTATATGTGTTTGAAGTAGTTTTTAAGCCATGTAATTCACTAACCATGTGAAAGAGAGTATTATCTCAGGCACAAGACTTCAAGCAATAGCAGCTGCCATGGTCATGCATATTACATGTACAATGACCACCCCTCATGACTTCACTACGAGCCTATTTAGTTTAATAAAGCAAGGAAAAAGATTTTTTTTCCTGATTGTAAAAGTAATAACCAACAGATGTAGAAAAAGTAGAAAAAAAACCCCAGCAGAATTAAGAAGTAAATAAAACACACACATAGTCCCATTATAAAGAATAATCAATGCTATTTAATATAGCATGGAGAGCCTAACAAGAGTAATAAGACTAAGAAAAAAAATTAAAAAGTGTAAAAATCAAAATAAACTTGTCATTATTTTCAGTTAAGAATATTGTATATAGAAAACCCCAAATAGTCTATAAATTATTGGACTTAAGAGACTTTGGGAAGATTGCTGGCTATGAGAAAAATATATCAGTAACACAAAGACAAAAGAAATTTGAAAAAAGATACAAAAGCAACACAAATTATGCCAGTCTCAAATGAAGAAAATTATAAGCCCTTATCAAAAAACATTATAATGACCTAAATAAATAGAGAGATATGCCAGGTTCTTGGATTAGAAGATTGATCAATGCAAATTCAATTTTTTGTTTTTTTTTAAATGTTTTATTTATTTTTGAGATAGAGGGGGAGAGACAGAATACGAGTGGGGGAAGGGAAGAGAGAGAAGGAGACACAGAATCCATGAAGCAGACTCCAGGCTCTGAGCTGTCAGCACTGAGCCCAACGCGGGGTTAGAATTCATGAACCTGAGACCATGACTTGAGTCGAAGTAGGACGTTAAATCGACTGAGCCACACAGGCGCTGCTGATTAATGTAAATTCACAGTCTCAACAAGGTTTTGAGGAACTGACAAGTTGATTCTAAAATCTGTATGAAAGGGGTGCCTGCATGGCTTAGCCAGCTAAGCACTCTGGACTCTGGCTCAGGTCATGATCTCACAGTTCGTGAATTCGAGCCCTGCATCATGCTCTGCGCTGACAGTCTGGAGCCTGTTTGGGATTCTCTCTCTCTCTTTCTCTCTCCCTCTCTGTATGTTCCTCTCATGTTTTCTGTCTCTCTCTCTCTCTCGAAATAAATAAACTTTAAGCTTTTCTAGAGGAAACATAAGATGCTCAACCTTATTAGTAATGAGGGAAAATGCAAATTAAAACAACAAAAAGATTCTACTATACATCCACTGGATTAGCAAAAACTTAAAAGTTTGACTATACCACTTGATGATGATGCCTTGTAATCTTTGTACAAAGCTGATAGGAGTTAAAATTGGGAGGAGTGAGTTGGGTAAATGATTTGGCATTACCTAGTAAAGGTGACCAAGCATTTTCACAACTACGTATACATCCTAGAGAAACTCTTGCGTTAGGTAGGACACATGTATCAGAGTATTCATAGCTGCATTGGTAATAATAGCTAAAAGCTAGAAACAACTAAAGTGTCCATTAACTACAAACTGAATTCATCATAGCATATTCCTATGATGGAATTCAATAAAGTATGTATGCGAACATAGGTAAGTTCTCACATTGTTTAGGAATATATTAATATATCATAAATTTAAAATAAAAGAAAACAATTAGTAAATACTTATTTCTGGTGCAGGGGAACCAAATTGGGGTGAGGTATACAGGGGCTTTAAAGATATTAGCAGTAAAGAGGCAAAGGTATTAGTAAATGTTCTCTTTCTCAGCTGGGTTGTAGGTAGAGGCCTGTTCATATTATTATTATTTGTATTTGATTATACATTTTATCTATTACTTTATAAAATGTGCCACTTCAAAACTTAAAAAAATTAGTAAATAACAACATTTAACATTTCTCTGTATATCTGCCAAGATGTATAAACATACGTATACACATGTATGCATATATATGTGTCCCTGTGTGTATATATAGTGTATATATACATACATATGTATCTTGATATCATACTATTAGATATTGTCATGTAGCCTTTTTTCACTAAAAATATGTTATCTAGACAACGTGATACCATTTTTCACTTAAGAGATTAGTAAAGATAAAAATAGTTAATACATTGTATTATCAAAGAGAGTGAACATAATTATATACCGGAGTGTAAATGAGCACTCTTTTTGAAGGGCACTTAGGCAGTGTCTATCAAAACTACAAGTGCACAGGGGTGCCTTGGCTGGCTTCAGTTGAAAGAGCATGCAACTTTTGATCTTGGGGTTGTGAATTTGAGCCCCATGTTGGGTGTAGAGATTACTTAAATAAAACAAACTTAAAAAACAAACAAATAAACAAACAACAACTTTAAGTGTACAAAGCCTTCAAGCTCAGCAATTCTACTTCTAAAAATTCGAAGTGGCCTCTAAGCTATATATATGCATATATGTGTACAAAAGCGTAAGTACAAGGACATCTACTACAGCATTGTTTGTAATAAAAATGACCAATTTAATATTAATACTATACTGTATCTAATATACAGTCTATATTAAAGTATCCTCACTTGTCACAGTAATATCCTTTATAGATTTTTTTGTCTGCTTCAGAATCTAATCCAGGATCATAGTTCCATTTTGTTGTCATGTTCCTTTTAGTCTCTTTTAATCTAGAAAAGTATCCCCTCTCATTCAACATTTCAAAACTGGCATTTTTGAAAAGTCCAGCTAAGCTGTTTTGCACACTATCTCTCAATTTGGGTTTGTCTGATGTTTCCTCATGATTAGATTCATTCAGGTTTAACAAGTTTGGCAGGAGTATCACAGAAATGATGCTGTATCCTTCTTAGGGTATTTCACTGAGGGTACATGGTGTTGGTTTGTTCCATCCTCGGTGATGTTAAGTTTCATCACTTGATTAAGGTAATGTCTACCATGTTTCTTCTTTAAAAAGTTATATGATTTATGCTTAGTAAAATCCATCAATTTGTAAAGGAGAGAGATTAAATCCATGGAATGGAATAATACAAAACAGCCACAATGAGGTAGATCTTTATATGCTGCTATGAAACAATCTCTAAGATATGAGAAAATGAAAAATCAATGGTACAGAACAGTAAACACAGTATATATTATTCACATTTGATAAAAACTGGGATATGTGTACATACACAAACTTGTATATGTGCAGGTTACTTCTGGAAGGATTTACAAACACTAGCAAGTAAAGCTGCCTCAGGGAGGGGAATTAGAGGATTGGGGTAGGAGAAATGCTTACTTTTCATTGTATCTATTACTTCTATTATATATGTATATATCCTTTATGTACTATTGTATTTTCTACTTCCTATTATTCCTGCAATAAAAGTTTATTAGGATCATTTTGCCATATCTTTAAATACTCCTAGAAATCATGCTTTTTAAATGTGGATATAGCATAATTGACTTAATCCCATTATTGGATATTTAGGCTGTTTCTGTTTTTTTAAATATAAATAACACCACAATGAATATCTTTATAACATTCTTATGACATTAATCATTGTGCATATTTTTAATTTCCTTAGGATAAGGATAAGTTTCTTTAAGGGTAATTAATAATTTTTCAGGCTCTATACACATACTGCCAAATTTCTTTTCAAAAAGATCTCATTAATGTACATTCCCAATAGCATTCTTGCTATTAAAAAGTTCTGTTTGATAATTTGAAAAGTAAAAGGCAGAATCTTGTTTTAATTTACAGTTATTCGTTTAGGGAGGTTGAACACTTTTCATATGCCTGCTAGTCATTTGTATTTCTTTTTATAAACTGAAGACAACTTTTATCTATTTTTCTATTGGAATACTTCTTTTACTGATTTTTAAGAGACAGTCCCAGTTTATCTATTATATATGTTGCAAACACTTTTCCTTACTTTGTCATTTGCCTTTTATTTTTATTGTTATGTAGATATATTAATCTTTCTTTAATAAATTTTCCACTGAATTTAGGCTGAGTGAGGTTTTCCACAGCATGAGATTGAATAAACATCAGGCTATATTTTCTTTTAGTTCATTTGTGGTCGTTTAACTCTTTATTCCATCTGGAAATTCTTTGAGTATGGTGATTGGTAGTAATTAACCTTTGTTTTTCCCAAAAAGCTATATTTTTGTTCCACCACTATGCCTTAAGTAATCCATCCTGTTCCAAGTGTTTTTAAACATTTTATTTGGAAATAATTTTACATTTACAGAAGAACTGCAAGGATATTACAGAGTGCTATTTTACCCATCCTGACTTTATTAAATTTCTATATGTGTTTCCTTTCATTTTTACTTTTTGGTCATATCAATGCAATATACTTTAGAAACATTTTTATTCAAAACAATAAAAAAGCAAATTTTATGTGTGTTTAAAAAGACAACATCATCATTTCCTAATTTCAAAGATGATTTTTTATTTTCTGTTTGCTTTTCTCATTTCGTAAATGTTCTATAATAAGAAATATTACTTTTATAATAAGAAGTATTACTTTTATAATAAAAAAACCCAACAAATATTATTTTAAACAATAACACTGGGATGTTTAACTATTCAGATAGATAGTTATGAATAACTCATTCAAAAATTTCAGCTAAGTGATGTTTTGTTCTAACAGTTTTCCACTTATTTCTTTAGAGTTCATTAATAATTGTAGTCACTTGGGAATACAGCTTTCCACAAAGTAAATCAGTGTAAGTACAATGAAATTGGTCACTCTTCTTAGAAGATTCCTCAAGGACATAAAGATCTTCACTACTTTCTGTATTTTATACTTAGGGAAACATAGGTAATGTGAGAGGGAACATCTTACAAAATTTCTGAGTAGACTTAAGCACAGTCTTTCTTTCTCGAATGAAGTCTTCATCTATAGAAACTATATGCCAAGTAAATCAGTCTGCATCTTTTGAAATGGAAATTCAAGGGCCAATGCTTCCTTAGCAGGGATTGCTGGGAAAATTCCTGACAGAATTAAGCAGAAAGGATCACTGTACTTGGATAGAGTGGCTATTATGTGATATCAATGAAAACAAGCTTTTTGGTAAAAACTGTGAGGTAACTGGCCATAAGACACTCAGCACCACAGGACGCTGATGAAGCTGGGAAACATAGGGTTCACACATGTACTGAAGATATTGGTAAAATGAGATAGGTAGAAGAAAAGTTTTTCAAACACTTTGGTATTTAAAAAAAATTAATAAACTCTATTCTTTGGAGCATTTTTAAATTTACAGAAAAACTGAATGGAAAGTACAGAGTTCCTTTATACCCTCTCATCCCTGACCTCCCTCCCCCCCCCCCCACCATCCCTCAGTTTCCCCTATCACTAATATCTTGCACTGGTGTGGTACATTTGTTACAACTGCTGAGCCAATATTGATTCATTATTAACAACTAAAGTCCATGGTTTACATTAGGGCTCACTTTTTGTGCTATTCACTCTTTAAGAGTTGAAAAATATATAATGATCTGTTTTCCACCATTACAGTATCATACAGAATAGTTTTATTGCCTTAAAAAAACTCTTGTACTTTACCAACTTATCCCTCCCTACTCCCCACCCAAGCCCTTGACTACCACTGATATTTTTACTGTGTCCATAGTTTTGCCTTTCCCCAAATACCATATAGTTGGAATCATACAGTATACAGCCTTTTCAGAGTGGCCTCTCTAATTAAGTACTATGTGTTTAAGTTTCCTTTGTGTCTTTTCATGGTCTGATAGCTCACTTCTTTTTGTGGTTGAATAATATTCCATTGCATGGATGTATCACAGTTTATCTAGTCACCCACTGAAGGACATGTTGGTTGCTTCCAAGTTTTGTCAATTAAAATGAAGGCTGCTGTCAACATCCATGTGCATCTGTTGTAACATGGACATAAGTTTTCAATTTATTTGAGTAAATACCAAGGAACATGATTACTGGGTCATATGGTAAAAGTGTGTTTTGTGAGAAATTGCCAAACGGTTTTCCAAAGTGGCTGTGCCATTTTGCATTCCCATCAGCAATGAAAGAGAGTTCCTGGTTCTGCACATTCTCACCACATGGGCCATACACATAAATTCAAGAAGTTGGTAAAATGATATGAGTGAAAGAATGGTTTTTCCATGAAAAAAATAAACGTTTACTTAAAAAGAAGAACCTCTCTAAACAAAATGGACTGTTTAAAAGTATACACATTATACCAACCTCACTTATCTATTTCACTGTTTGGTAAATTTACTTAGTTTATTATATGCTTTTTGTCTTAGAAAGCTACATGGTTCACCTAAGATTCCACTGTTACTTTCCAGGGTTTTGGCTCAGATTATTGAGGACTGGGTCAATGATCTAATGAATCATTTAAATTCCTGGTTGTTATAATATTATGATTTTCCTACTGCCTCCATTCCTCGCCCGACCCCAGCTCCTTCATTTAAGTTATCAATGTTCTTTATACATGAGTAATATCAAACTACACACTTTATATAGTGACAAGTTAATTACATAGTTATTAAGAGATAATGTGGGAGCAGTAACATAAGTTATCATGTAATTTACCTTTGTTCTTTGAGACATTACTGTGTAATTAAAGCAAACCTGATATAATATTTTACAGCAACTAACAGTGCTGAATTCTATATTCCCCCTGTCTTCCATGTAAAAAATGTGCTCTCAGTCATTTCTGGGTCAATTTGATTTTTCAATTCTTTGTTTTCCATCTTTCTTAAATATCTACACTTTGGTAATGATTTATGTGCTTTCTTAAACTGGCCTGCTATACTCTCTATACCAATAGTTACCAGATACATGTTGCCACATGGCATATGAGACAGTCAACTTTAAGGCTGTATTTTTATTACATGTAGTTGCTTTAGAGAATAAGATATATACTAAAACTTTGACTAGTATAATCCTCAATTTATTAGACCCATGCTACTACCACTCCTATACTTGATTTTTTATTATAAGAAGCAAATGAAAAGAAAGTAAAAACCCAGAATGCTATAAAAAATATTTTGATTTATCCAGTCAACCAAAAGCTATTGAATGCCTATACCATTACTAGACATCATGACTCAAAGATGGATAAAACATAGTGCTTGTCTTTGAGAATTTTATAGTTTTAGGAGAGAAAGCTATGTAAATACTTTAAAAATAATCCCGGCAGAAGTGTGAAGCATGAACTTACTAGGAAAGAGACTGTTGGCAGAGAGATCAAATGTGAATCTACTGTAGTACTTTAGGAGTGGTTTGCAAACTGTGGTCTCTAGATCACCTAAGTCTTATCCTAGACCTACCAAATCAAAACCTGCATAGGGCCCAGAAACTGTCTTTTAACGAGTCTTCCAGGTGATCCTTATACATGCTCAAGTTTGAGAAACACTATCCTAGGTGATAGATAATAAGGTCAGGAAGTAGAAAAAATAGGTTTAGTGATCTGATGTGAGTGCTGATGAAAATGTAAACAGTTAAGGACCATTCTGTGGCTAAAGCTTAGGAAGCTGAGTGGACAATGAAACATGGGTTATGTACCAGGCTCAGTTCACGTCGAGTGCTCTTCACTAGAGATGATCATTGCTTTCTCTGGGGAGGACCTACCCTTTACTCCACTCCCACCTGTCAGTGGAGGGAATACCAGCAAAGGTCCTAGGTAGGACAGTACAGGTGTGCTGTTATTTAATGCGCTGGACATTCACTGGGCATTCTGGCAAACCAAATTTAAATAACTACAGGAAAACTTCAACATATTCTGTGAAATCCTGACTGGAGCCTCTGATCTGTATGCCATTGCCTGTTACAACAGGAACTGATGTACAGATTTATGATCTTGACAATTAGTTTTCTTATTTGTATTATAAATACTCAGGACAATTGATATTAGATGTTGCCTTCTTTCTCAACACATGCATTCTCTCCAGATTTACCTCTATTTTTCAAAAAGTCATCTTATGTGTAACAAGGGGCTTGAACTCATGACCCTGAGATCAAGTCACATGCTCTACCAACTGAACCAGCCAGGCATCCCTCCATATTTACCTTTTTTTTGAACTTACCTCTATTTTAAGTAACAGTAGGAAAAAGAGATCTGTGATCGGTCTCTCTGTCATTGGCTTAGTTACATATACATACTAGCATGAGTTAATCTTTTTTCTTTAATTTTTAATGTTTTATTATCAATATTTGAGAGAGAGGGAGACAGAGCATGAGCAGGGGAGGGGCACAGAGAGAGAGAGGGAGATACAGAATTTGAAGCAGGCTCCAGGCACCAAGCTGTTAACACAGAGCCCAATGTAGGGCTTGAACCCATGAACTGTGAGATCATGACCTGAGCTAAAGTCAGATGTTTAACCAAATGAGCCACCCTGGTGCCTCAGCATGGGTTAATTTTTTTTTAATTTTTTAAAAAAATTAAAAAAAATTTTTTTTTAACATGGGTTAATCGGGTTATTTTTTTTTTTTTTTTTTTTTTTTAATTATTTGAGAAAGAGAGAGAGAACATGAGTAGGGAGAGGGGCAGAGGGAGAGAAAAAGAATCCTCAGCAGGCTCCAATCTCGGTGTGGAGCCTGATGCTGGGCTTGATCCCATGACCCTGGTATCATGACCTGAGCCAAAATCAAGAGTTGGATGCTCAGCTAACTGAGCTACCCAGACACCCTTAGCATAGGTGTATCTTAAATCAAGGCGACCCTATACTAAAGTATGGCCTACTTTACTATTTCCTGACTCATTCCATACCTTCTGACAAAATCCTGTGATAACAAGTTTCTTCACTAGAATGGTTTTTATTTGACGGAAGGGTGCAAGTTTGCTTTCAGCTGGCCATGTGACTGATTAATTCATTCACATAAAAAATATTTACTGAGTATTTACTCTATGCCAGGGACTTTTTTGGTTCCTAGGGATACTTTGGTGAATAAGACACACAGAGTCCCTGGTTCTCTTGAAGCTTATATTCTAATGAGGAAGATACAAAAAAAAAATCCGAAGTAATAAGTTAGTAACTAAGATAACTAAGATAATAAATAAGTAAATAAATTAATTCCAGAGAGGGGCGCCTGGGTGGCTCCATTGGTTAAGTGTCTGACTTTGGCTCAGGTCATGATCTCACAGTTTGTGGGTTTGAGCCCCACGTCGGGCTCTGTGCTGACAGCTCAGAGCCTGGAGCCTGCTTCAGATTCTGTGTTTCCTTCTCTCTCTGCCCCTCCCCGCTCGCATTCTGTCTCTCTCTCTCTCAAAAATAAGTAAACATTAAAAAATATATATAAAAAAAAAGATAATTCCAGACTATGTTAAGTGCTATTAAGGAAAATAACTATGTGTAGCAGTAGAGAATAGTAGTGAAGGGACCCACAGTAGATAGGATAATTAGAGAAGAGGTGACCTTTAAGTTGAAACTGAGGATGAGAAAGAGATAGCCATGTAAAGAGCAGGGAAAGACAATTCTAGGCCAAGGGAGCTCCATGTGTCCAAGGCCTAAAAGAAGAAGGCCAATATAATCAGAGGGCTGAAGCAAAGCTGAGAAAGAGCAGCATGAAATACAGATTCACAGATAGCGGATGGTATAGATCTTTTAGGGCAGATCTTTTAGGAGTTTAGATTTTTTGTCTAAGTGCAACTAGAAGCCACTGAAGCAAGGAAGTGAAGTAATTAAGTCTCTTCCTAAAAGGATTATTTTGGCTAGGGTTTAGAAAATGGAAAGGAGAGCAAGAAAGACTGAAAGTACGAAAATAAGTTAGGAGCCGCTGTAGTAAGTAGAAAACAGGCCTAAGCTAAGGTCATGGGAGAAAAGTGGATGAAGGTGAGGAAAGATGATATGAGATCTATTCTAAAAATTGACTCAAAAGAACTCACTGAAGGTATGGACACATGGAAAGAAATGCATCACTTATGCATTGCTGGTAGGCATGCAAACTGGTGCAGTCACTGTGGAAAACAGTATGGAGTTTCCTCAAAAAGTTACAAATAGAACTATCCCAAGACCCAGCAATTGTACTACTCCCAAATACATAAACACCAATTCAAAGGGATACATATACTCCTATATTTATAGCAGCATTATTTACAATACCCAAATTGTGCAAGCAGCCCAAGTGTCCATCAATAGATGCATGGATAAAGAAGATGTGGTATTGGGGCTCCTGGGTGGCTCAGTCAGTGGAACATCCAAGCCTTGATTTTAGCACAGGTCATAATCTCAGTTTCGTGAGTTTGAGCCCTGAATGGGCTCTGAGCTGACAGCACGGAGCCTGCTTAAGATTTCCCTCTTTCTCTGTCTCTCCTCTGCTTGCACTCTCTCTGTTTTCTCAAAATAAATAACTAAACTTAAAAAAAAAGATGTGGTATATATACATATACAGTGAAATATTACTCAGCCATAAAAAGAATGACATCTTGCCATTTGCAAGAATGTAGACAGAGCTAGAAAGTGTAAAGTTAAGTGAAATAAGTCAGTCAGAGAAAGAGAAGTACCATACGATTTCACTCATGTGCAGTTTAAGAAACAAAACAAACAAGCAAAGGGGAAAAAAACCCAGACAAACAAAGAAACAGATTCTTAACTATAGAGAACAAACTGATGGTTATCAGAGGGGAGGTGGGTGAGTGAGACGGGTGAAATAGGTGATGGGGATTAAGGAGGGCACTTGTGAAGAGCACCCCAGGTCATGTATGGAATTGTTGAATCATTACACTGTACACCTAAAACCACTATAACACTATATGTTAGCTAACTGGAATTAAAATAAAAACTTAATTAAAAAAATGACTCCTAGGTTTCCAGCTTGAGATTCAGGGTATTTGATGTTCCGTGTGTTGTGTTATAGATGGATTGTGCTGTAGGGAACATTTTAAGAACCATGAGTATGAGAAAAAGGGTGTAGACAGGCACACCAACATACACATTTAGAGCTTATCCATCCATTATCCTTTTAAGAAAAGTCACCTCCCCTCTAGCATTGGTTAGGGGGTTGGTTGATACACTTTGTGCATGTAAATCAACCCTTACTACTAACCAAACCCAGGGGAGGGGATCTGACCCAAGAGCAAACAACTTATGGTTCTGCCAGTGTGCTACGGATGAATGGCACAAAATTGAGCTAACCTAATGTTCTCTTTAAGGAGCCAGAATGGGAAGCCAAGAGAGACCAGGAAGTTGATTGTGAGGTAGGAAGATGCACATAGGCAATGACAGCTGACCAACATTAATGCGTGAGTACTGGAGTGAAGATCCATGAATATCTGCTATTCAGGTCCCTGGAACTGATTTGAATCTAGAATTACGATCTGGCTCCACTTTAAGTGAAAACCTGTCCCGTTTGGGCTCTTTTATGAGATTCATTTGATAACAGATTAATACGTAATAATACCTTATGATGTGTCAGGCACTGTGTTTTACAAACATTATTTCATTTAACTTTCATGATAACCCAAGTGATAGAGGCACTCATTATCCTCATTTTTATAGATGAGGAAACTAAGGCTTAGAAATGTTAAGTAACTCGTCCGTAGTCCCACAACTAGTTAATGGCAGTACCAGGATTCACACCTATGTCTTGAGACCCATTGTCTTAACCACTCTGTTACAATGTCTTCCTTAATGCTTGTGTGCTTCCTTAAAAAAAAATTCCTTATCCTTAGCTAAACGAAATGGATTTCTGTTCCTTTTGTTCAAAGGGCTTAAACCCAAAGTATGGCTACCTACTATATCTTACCCTCCCTTCCATGCCAACAAGGTCCCTCACATAGTGTCATTCTTAAGAAGATTGAATAGAACAAAATACATAGCTGTACAGTAGGGATTTTAAAATGTACATGTAAAAATAGGGTGCTAATTATAAATCCATATCTTTTCTTTTCCCTCTGCTTTTGAATACTTTAATATAGAATAAAGATTTAAATAAAACTGTGAAGGGGCACCTGGCTGGCTCAGTTGGTAGAGCATGCAACTCTTGATCTTGGGGTTGTGAATTCAAGCTCCATGTTGGGCCTAGAGCTTACTTCAATACATACATACATACATACATACATACATACATACATAACTGTAGAAAACCAATTTCCTCTATCTCCTGAAAAATTGAAAGAAAGAGCTCTGGTGGTGCCCTCTTATGTAACAAAACTTTATAATCTGCTATTTCATGGCTTAATGACTTAACTCAGGGTAGAATTTAGCTTATCATTACATAGCATTTCAAAGGCAAAGAACGCTCTCCCAAAATCTTTCACTGTCCTTTTTGACAGTTGCTTCCAGGCTTCAGAAGAGGTCATCCCTCAGATTATCATCATTTTTATAAGTCATTTAGGCAGGTGAGCAGTAGTACCAGAAGGCATGAGAAGTTCAACCATAGTGTAGTAAATAAATGACTATACGTAAGAGAGGAAGACTAATTTTAAATCTAATGATTATTTTATTTTATTTTATTTATTTTTTTAATGTTTGTTTATTTTTGAGACAATGCGAGAGACAGAGTACAAGCAGCGGAGGGGCAGACAGAGGGAGACACAGAATCTGAAGTGGGCTCCAGGCTCTGAGCTGTCAGCCCAGAGACTGACGCAGGGCTCGAACTCATGAACTGTGAGATCATGACTTGAGCCGAAGTCGGATGCTTAACCAACTGAGCCACTCAGGCACCCCTTATTTTATTTATTTTATAGAGACAGCATGAGCAGGGGAGAGGAGCAGAGGGAGAGAGAGAATCTTAAGCAGACTCCATGCTGAATGTGGAGCCTGACACTGGGCTCAATCCCATGACTCTGGGATCATAACCTGAGCTGATATCAAGAATTGGATGCTCAACTGAGCTACCCAGGCATCCCAAACTTATTTTAAATAAGTTTTCAGTTTTGTGTTCATCATCCTAGGTGATTTTTTTTGACCATGACATTTTTGAAGCCATTTGCAAGAGGGCGGGTAGAGTGTTTATATGAATACCTTTTATCAAATTTAATAGCTAATTCAATTTCTATAGAAGGTAAGCAACTCCTCAGTCTGAACTTTTCTTTACACAGGTGTACAACTTGAAAAAAATAATTTTTAATATTTATTTATATTTGAGGTAGAGAGAGGCAGAGCACAAGTGGGGGAGGGGCAGACAGAGAAGGAAGCAATCCTAAGCAGGCTCCAGCTGAGCTGGAGCACAGAGCTTCATAGGGTGCTTGAACCCACTAGCCGTGAGATCATGACCTGAGCTGAAGTTGGATGCTTAACCAACTGAGCCACCCAGGTGCCCCACATCAACTTTTTTAATCTTTAAGATGATGACTAACTTATAGCAAGCCAGAATATTTTACTTTATTTAAAAAAATTTTTTTAATGTTTTAATTCATTTTTTGAGAGAGAGAGAGAGGGCAGAGGAGGGGTGGAGATAGTGGGAGACACAGAAACCGAAGCAGGCTCCAGGCTCTGAGCTGTTAGCACAGAGCCTGATGCAGGGCTTGAACTCACAAACGTGACCTGAGCTGAAGTCGGATGCTTATCCCACTGAGTCACCCAGTCGCCCCAAACCAGAATATTTTAGATTCTTTTTTAATGAAGAATGGTGGGGCATCTGGGTGGCTCAGTCAGTTAAGTGTCTGACTCTTGATTTTAGCTCAGGTCATGATCTCACAGTTGTGAGATCAAGCTCCATGCTGGGCTCTGTGCTGACAATGCACAGCCTGCTTGGGATTCTCTCTCTTCCTCTCTTTCTGCTCTCCCCCCAGATAAATAAATAAGCATTTAAAAAATGAAGAATGGTATCTAGGGGTGCCTGGGTGGCTCAGGTGGTTTGGCATCCAACTCTTGATATGGGCTTGGGTCATGATCCCAGGGTCTTGAGATCAAGCCCCCTGTTGGGCTCTATGCTGAGCATGGAACTGCTTAAGATTCTCTCTCCTCTCTCTCTCTCTCTCTCTCTCTCTCTCTCTCTCTCTCTCTCCTTCCCTCCCCCTATGCCCCTCTCCCCAGCTCCTGTGCTCTCTCTCTCAAAAAAAAAAAAAAAGGTATCTAGAAACAAGGGTGGTATTGACAGTTTTATGTATTAAACATTTATGTTTGTAGTTTTATGTATTAAACATTTACATTTAATAAAGATGTTAACAGGGTATTTTTTCTACAACAACATGTGTTTTAAATATTTTATAATTGTTTTACTACTCCTTTGAAATGGATTTTCCAGAAAAATCATGTACTTTTGCTGGTTTGAGTACAGATCACGGTGTCTTTACATTGTGTTCTGGTGTTAGCCTAATTAGTGAGAAAAACTCTGGAAAACCTTTACCTGTTAAATTCATATACTTAACAAGTCACAACCTGGAAATCTTGCTCTATCTGAAAACACCATTAAAAGTGCTTGACTATTATTACTGGAGGAAATTTTTAATAAAAGCTAATTAAGCTACAAAACTCCCAAGTGGTTAACTGATTTTAGGGGCTAAATTTCTGGTACTTATAATTATCCTCTGATGGCTTTACTTAGTGTTTCACAACCATGACAGATGACAATGAAAAGCTGCAGTGAAATTCATCCACCCTGACACTGTGCTAAGCACCGGTTTCTCCCTCTCCAAGTTAAATCAATACTCTGTTTGAGTAAACACATTTACAGCTTTATTAGGATGTCTTGCTTGTTCTGTAACAGCTACTTGAAGCTGTGGTAACAAATCGACTCAACTCAGTTAAACCTAGAGAGCTGGGTAAGAGGCCCATCGATAAGGTTGTTATAAAAATAAACTGCAGGAGATCAGAAAGCTGGAGCAAACAGTCTGGTAAATGTCAATATTTTCCTTTAAGAGGATGACAAAAACAGTGAGATCATGTGGAAAGTCTTTGTCCCCCCCTTAAAAATGTTTCTTGTTTCAATTGGATAAAAGCATTTCTACTTCTTGTGCACAACTCTTCTGAATGAAATTTTTGCTTCCTAATTCCCATGTGCATGTGGAACAGGAAGCTGATGTAAATACTTGGTATTTTCCCTGCCATTTCAGATTCTTAATTTCCTTCATATTTAGAGGCTTATTTTGGTTCAGTGCCTTTGTAAAATGACCTTATTCAAGTTATATGGAGTACCTGGATGGCTCAGTCTTACCTTCTTTTTCTTAATGAAACAGAACTTTTGTCATGTACATTTGGGAGGTCATTGCAATGCAGTACTTACTCTTGCTAGAATATCTGTGAGACCTGATGTTGTACTTCCCAAATTACGCCTTCCATATTTATGTATTTAACAAGACCAAACAGTGTTAGCTTTAGATAGGCCACACAACCTCCTAACTAGTGGTAGTACATAAAAATGTCTGCTACCTATTAGGAGTGAGCTTCCACAGTGGCTATAGCCCTACCAAATAAGATCTCATATACCCTCTTTTAGAGTTTCACAGGTTGCTCAAAGGACTAACATCTGGCAGGAAATTCCCACTTCAATTTGGCTAGCTTAGACTACCCAGATGTGACAAAGTAATGGTTTCCCTCAAGGGAAAAGTGCTCAGATGTGAACTCTTTTTCTTTCATTTTCTATGTAGTCTAGTTAGTAAAATTTTGTTTTCTTATGTTTTGATTTCATATTGACTACCAACTAGTCATGAACTCAAGTAACAAGTTATGATCCATATATATGCTAGAAAATACATAGTTTTCTGGAAAAAGAAAATCAACAAACATTAAATTTTGAAACAACCTAAAAAGCTACTTTGCCTGCCAGGGAAAGGTCTGACTTGGCAGGTATTTGTATAATGAAAACCAAAGCCTAAGTAGTGTCAGATGGGCAAGTGACTGACATGGACAGGAAGTCAATTCAGAGCAAAGGTTTCTTTATAATAGCTTAGCACCACACATCCTCCCACACAAAATGAGCAACTGAGCAGCATGGTATAATATATGGGCAAGTGGCCAGTGCTGTAACTATGAGGATAACTTATTTCCTCTTTCTGGTGACTGAAAATGGAAACCTGTCAAATTCTATTAACATGGCATGGGATACTGCATTTGAAATTAAAAAACAAAACAAAACTCAAACCAAAAACCTTTTAAATGCCCCCAATTCAGGCAAGATCCTGAAGAGGACCACTAAACCATATGTTTCACTTGTATAGTTAAGTTGCTCTTCTGCCCCAACCCCTTTCAAAATACTGCTTTAAAGATCATTCCTCCTTATGAATCAAAAATGTGCAAGATTAGGTTAGAATTTGAATTTTAAACCTAATGTGTGATCTCTGTTGTGGTTCTTCCCAAAATAAGAGTTTTAGCATATGCTTTTGTTTATAGTTAAAGTCAAACATCTTGGATATCCATATGCCAAGAAAATGTACATCAAAGACTTCTATCTATTTGGGATATTGACTCTTGTCTTGACCTATATATTTCTAAGAGGCCTATATAACAGACTGCTTAATGAAAAACTTTCATCTGGGTTATTAACATGTGTAATTATTGAACCATGAATTAATGAGTCAGGAGATCTGTCTCCTAGTACTACATATTTGCAATTAAGTCCCTTTCTATGGGATTCACTTTCCTCATCCATCAAATGGGGACTTCTGAACAGACCATGGCTTTCATACCTAACATCGACTCGTTCCAGGGAGTTGTTTATGAGCCACCAAATAAAATGTGAATAAGACCAAATGAGGATTTGTTTAATCTCATTTCATTCTGATTCAGATAAGACCTCATTTGAACATACTTTGGTGACTGTAAACAGTTTGAAAACCTGAAAACCAGGAAATGTGATTTTTAAAAGCATTCCCTTTCAGCACTAACATATAATATAGTTAAAAAACAAAAAGGCTCATCAGGACAAGGAAGGTCACAGCTGCCAGAATAAGAAGATGATAGAAAACTTATTTATGTGAGCATATTTATGCCCGAATTCATAAGCAAGACAACTAATATTGTTATTTAACTCAATTGAAAAACCTTCATTTGCTCAGCTGACAATTCTTACCAGAGGGTGATTCTAAAATTTTAAGAGTGTTTGATGATAGAAACTGGTTTTTAATTTGTCATCTATTTCATGGACTAGAAATAAAGCAAACATATCTCGGGGCGCCTGGGTGGCTCAGTTGGCTAAGAATCCGACTTCAGCTCAGGTCATGATCTCTCAGTTCATGAGTTCAAGCCCTGTGTCGGGCTCTGTGCTGACAGCTCAGAGCCTGGAGCCTGCTTTAGATTCTGTGTCTCCCTCTCTCTCTGCCCCTCCCCCACTCATGCTTTGTCTTTCTCTCTCTCAAAAATAAACATTAAAAAAATTTCTTCAAAAAAACCAAACATATCTCATCTCTATAAAAGGTCAATGTTAGCTGGATATTAAATGAAAAAAAAAAATTAAGAGCCAGTGTTCATACCCCAGGTTTGGGAATTCATATATCTGAAGTGAGAACAGTTGTGAATTTAGTAATTGTATAATTTATGCTTTATTCAGACTATTGACAGTAAGCAGCTTTACAACATCAGAGGTTCTGTTTCATACAAATTTTCATATAAGTAGTTTGGAAAGTTGTTTTTAATCACTTTTTTACAATGACTAAGACTTCTGCTAGGTCCCAAGATTAGCCAGGCTATGCATCAGCACTACTAACATGACTTTAACTATTTTATTTATATAAATTACAAAGCCAATGAAGGTACACTGTAACAAATTCAAACACAATTAAGACAAGATCTAAAACTGAATACATTTAGCTTCATGAAAACTTATTATATTGCTCCTACTTTTTTTAATCTTGGTATTTATTGATTGATAAAATCTGTTAGGTCATAGACAGGCATCAGTCTATAGACTAGTGTTTAGAAAACCATTTTGGCTATTTCTCCTCCTTTGGAGGGGAAGATAAGATGATATACTAATGGAACAGAGTATAACAAAATAATTAGTGCTAAGAACTCTGGGGTCAAACTTTGAGTTTGAATCCTGGTTTTCACTGTGACTTTGGGCATACTTGATCTTTTCCACCTCTGAGACAGAGGAACTGCCCAGCTGAGCTTTGGCCTAGCTGCCAATCAACAGACTTGTGGAGCTAAATAAATGGTTGTTGTTTTAGGTCACAAAGTTTTGGGGGTGGTTTGTTATGTATACAACTAATACATGTTATATGAACCAGACAGATATGGTAGGTAAGATTGATCAAGTCCATGTAATAGCAGTTGGGTCCACTAATGAATTCAAATTAGTTCCATTTGACTAGTAAATATTCAAGACCAGGAAAGTGATACGCATATATTTTGCCATTTCACAATTCTATCTAAGAAAATTAACTTCAGAAATGTTGCTTATGACATTTCCTCTGGCCCTCTGTCACTAAATACAATCTTATAAATATCAACATTGTTTTCTTAGAATAAATATTTCTCAATAACCTTCAAATTTAGAAAACTTAGGTTCATATTTGAGCTTCAGGGTCTGATAGTCTACATGGCTCAGACTATCTGTCTTATTGAAATCTCCCAGAAGACAAAGTCCTTTGAATTCCATTATCTATTTATAATTGTTCTAGGTGGAGGACATCCAGGATACTAGTTCTTTGAGGAAGCATTCATGTTTGTGAGAAATTCTAGACTTTACAACTTAATTATTTTTTTTAAATGTTTATTCATTTTTGAGAGAGAGAGAGAGAGAGACAGAGTGTGAGCAGGGGAGGGGCACAGAGAGAGGGAGACATAGAATCCAAAGTAGGCTCCAGGCTCTGACCTGTCAGCACAGAGCCCAACACTGGACTCGAATCCATGAACTGTGAGATCATGACCCGAGCCGAAGTCGAATTCTTAACCAACTGAGCCACTCAGGCGCCCCCAGACTTTACAACCTAAAATTATCCAGTATTCCATGTGAACTAGTTATTTCTATTTTTTTTGTCATGACTTCAGAATCATCTACCTCTTTAAGCCAACAAAGGCTTAAATAACTTTAGGCAATTGTTCTTGAAACTTGTTCCTGGTCCCACATCAGCACTAGAATAGCATGTCGTGAAGTGTCCTATGACTGTGCATCGCAGAGTGTCCTATGACTGTGCAAGGTATGAATCCCCTCTCCCCCACTGTGAACTTGGGCTGCTGTCCATGGTGAATTTCTTATTCTGAATGATGAAGTCAATTTCATACTGCATTTGATGGTTTTAAGGAAAACCGCTGCCTAAGAAATAAAATTCCTGGGTGGCTCAGTTGGTTGTGCATCCGACTTTGGCTCATGTTATGATCTCACAGCTCATGAGTTCGAGCTCCGTTATCGGGTTCTGTGCTGACAGCTCAGAGCCTGGAGCCTGCTTTGGATTCTGTGTCTCCCTCTCTTTCCGCCCCTGCCTTGCTCACGCTCTGTCTCTCTCTCTCAAAAATAAATAAACATTAAAAAAAAAAAAAGAAAAAGAAATAAAATACTAAAGATGTCCTACTGAAGTTACAAGACAGGGAAAGGTATTATTGTTTCCTTGGGTGTGGGTGTGGGGGTGAGTAGGAGTATGCAACTCGTATCTTGGTCATCATCCAATAAATCCTCTGCATACAATGAGTGCTATATGAAAGTTTTGATTCTTGAGTGAATTGTTGTGAGAAATGACATATTTAAGTTATTTTCTAATTTTCTGAGTTGGACAGCTAAGAAAAGAGGTAGTGCAGAAAAAATATCACAAGAATTCTGTGCCACTTCTTTGCATAGCACAATTTAGCAGCAATTAAGAACAGGAGAGCAAGTTACACGTTTGGGAACAAATAAACAAGGTGAGAATAGAAAATACGAAGATAATTTAGAAAATCCCCATGACTCTCAGACGTATAGACACGTGTTACTTGAGAAGGAAGTAGCATCCTTGTTTGAGAAACTTAAACCTTTTTCTCTTAACCAAAATTCTTTTTGAAAATGAATTATAAAGTAAAATTGATGTTTCTTCTTATTAGATGGGAAATAGGGTAATTATTTACATTGTGATTGCTAAGTGCATTTAATAGTCATTTGTATACTATAGGTAATATCTTTTAGGGTGATATATTTTCTCTGCTAAAGCTGTCATGAGAAACTTAAAAATAAAAAGTATTAGAGGTTAGCACAGTTACTTTACTGTCATTCAAAAGAAACTGTTCTAAGCTATATATGGCTCTTAACTACGTTTAACAAAGCTTTTTTAATCCTAAGAATGTTGGTCCTTGGGTGAGGTCTCCAGTCTTTTATCTGAGAGCTATATATATATATGTTCTTGGGTATAATCTGTCAAAGGTGTACTCACTTTTAGTGATTTGTAGGTCTAGTCCATATTCCTACAGCTGCCATAAAACTTACAACTAAATCATATTAGATTAACACAGGCTGGTATTGACAGCCCACTGGGAACATATTGATTAGGTCCCCTTTCATGTTATTTGTTATGATTTTTCTTCTCAGTTTCATTTACCGGGATGACACAGGGGAAGAGATTTCACCAGGAACAATGACAGTGCCTGTCACAAAATGTTCTCAATGTTTCCATTTGTTACTATGGCAGTGACAAAGAGGGTTCCAAATGAAAAGGCAGACCTGCTGTGACAAAGCACAGCAGGACAACAGGAAGAAATTTTCTCCTGACCTGGGAAATTAGGAAATCACACTTAGAGATTATAGAATTGTCTCCATTTCCAAGGGTACAATCGTAGCACTTGGGCTTTTGAGGGAGAATGTGAAAAGGGTAGTTCCATCAGGCCTGGCTATGGACAAATAAAGGGCAAATGTTACAGAGTTCTTAAGATCTCCAAATAGAACAAGGAAGCATGCTTGTAGAGGCTAGAGGGAATTGTCACTGTTACTGAACACTTGAGATGGAACTACGAATTTAATTTATATACATTTGGGGTACTCATTTTAAAATTATACATGAAAATCTATGATGTACTATAGTTATATATCTCTTATGTGGCTAATAAGAACACATGGCACTCTGGGACTGGGATATGTAATTAGCACATGGTAGATGAAGTGATGCTTCACCTAAGAAACTGGGACTGGAATATAGTAATGCAAAGTCACAAAAGACAGAAATACTCTTAAGCCAACAAAACTCAAAAGCAATAGGAGGAATATATTAACTATCTAAGGATAGAATGTGTCAGTCAGAGGAGATATGTTAATCAGGCAATAAAATAGAGCAAAGAAGAAGAAACTACATAGTAAATGTAAAAGCTGCTATTGCCTCTCCATTCATATTCAAGGTAGAGAAGTAAGCTTCAACAGCTGGAGTATTTCCGATCCCAGTAGAAAGCCTTTCCCTAGTGTAGAGATGGAAGTAGGGGTTTTTAACCAATGAGATTTTTGTTTTAGTATTTCCAACTAACAAGACCATCTCTATTGTAAAATGGAATGCATTAGCTTGGTGCTATTAAATGGTTGATTCATATAACTCCTTGTATTCAGATTCCATGCTGACCCAGCAAGCTTACGATCTGTCTTTCTGTATCTCTGTAGTGCAATCGATTCTACTGCTTAGCAAAAAGCTCCTGGTTCAAACTCACCAGGGACTATAGTCCTTCGATTATTTTCCCTTTCACTTTCTCTTTCTTTTCTGCAACAATCTTACCCTAGAGTCCTCATGATTCCTATCAGATAACAAAAGCTCCTGTTCAATACACGAAATCATCTATTCAGATAACAGAAAGATTCTCTTTGGCAAAAAAACAGCTTTGGTTAGTAAGGCTGGTCTGTGGCTTTCAGTCCTAATGATGAGATTCCTCTAAAAGTTTAGAGAAGCAAGAGTGCAGTAAGGACACTGACTCTGGAGCCAGTCTGCCTGGATGAGAATTTTGTCCCTATTACTTTCTAGCTATGAGACTTTGAGCAAGTTACCTAACCCCTCTGTATCTCAGTTTTCTCATCAGTAAAATGGGGTTAAAAATAACCGACCTCAGTGAGATTTTATGAACATTAAATGAATTAATATTTGTAAAATGCTTAAGATGCTGATTGGCTAGTAGGTGCTGTATAAATGTTACCTATTGTTATACTGTATAGTTTGACTTACACAGAATGTGCTAAACATGCCCAAATAAGTATTTCAGTTCTAAAATGACATTGGAGTGTTCATGTCATTGCATGACTCAATCTGTCAGGATCTGATTATCCTGGAAATTGATCAGAGTAGGGTTAAAGTGAGAAACATGGCTACCTCATTGAGGTAGTACCAGTAAAGTCCTGCCTACTGTCAGCCTGCCTTCCACCTTCTCTATAGTGATTTCAACAGCATGTAGTGAAATCCACTGTTTGGATCCAGGGTATGATGAAAGTGAAAAAAGTGAGGAAGCTGCCAACATATTACACAAGGGGTTGACAAATTAGAGCCTGAGGGCCAATTTCAGCCTGTGGCCTGTTTTTGTGTAACTGGAGAGATACAAAAGGTTTTTACATTTTTAGAGTGTTGTAAAAAACCTAAACCAAAACAAAAAGCAAATACACAAACAAACAAAACTGGAATATGTAATACAGCTTGCATGTGACTTGCAAACCTAAAATATTCACTTTCTGGCCCTTTATAAAAAAAGTTTGTGGATCCCTGTTCAACATACTTCCCTTACCACTTACCTCACTGTACCCCAACAATAAATCATAGGTAGGTAGAGTGAAATAAAAAAGAGGCTGAAAATCCTGTAACAGAGAGCCCAAGTGTCTTGGTGAGGTAGTTTATTTATTTAAAAAAAATTTTTTTTTTAACATTTATTTATTTTTGAGAGACAGAGAGAGACAGCATGAGCAGGGAGGGGCAGAGAGAGAGGGAGACACAGAATCCAAAGCAGGCTCCAGGCTCCGAGCTGTCGCACAGAGCCCAACGCAGGGCTTGAACTCAGAAACTGCGAGATCATGACCTGAGCCGAAGTCGCACGCTTAACCGACTGAGCCACCCAGGCACCCTGAGGTAGTTCATTTATTACCCTTACCATGATACAAATGGGTAGCTTCAGTACCCTAAGAATGACTTCTCTCACCCTCAGAAAGTCCCTATGTTTTTACCCAGTACTGGGAACTTATAGGTAGGTATTTGTAAAGGAGTTTGTTTTTGCAGGGCAGCCCAGGACTGAAGGTAGTGACTAATTAGGTCACTATTAAATATGATGGTACCTTACTAAATATTAAAAAAAATAGAACACTTAATGTTTTAAGTATTTAAAGTACTTAAATAATGCACACACAAGGTATAAGTTTAAAAGTTATGTACTGGGGTGCCTGGGTGGCTCAGTCAGTTAAGCATCCAACTCTTGATTTAGGCTGAGGTCATGATCCTGAGGTTGTGGGATCGAGGCCTGCATCGAGCCCTGTGTTGGGCTCTGCGCTTAGTATGGAATGTGCTTGAGATTCTCTCTCTCCCTCTCCCTTCGCCCTTCTCCCCACTCATGTGCACACTCTCTAAAATTAAAAAAAAAAAAAAAGTTATGTACGAATATTCCGGTTTAACCAATTTTAAGTGAGAAATCCATGGTGCTTCTTTTTTTTTTTTTTTTTAATTTTTTTTAACATTTATTTATTTTTGAGACAGAGAGAGACAGAGCATGAACGGGGGAGGGTCAGAGAGAGAGGGAGACACAGAATCGGAAGCAGGCTCCAGGCTCCAGGCTCCAGGCCATCGGCCCAGAGCCTGACGCGGGGCTCGAACTCACGGACCGCAAGATCATGACCTGAGCTGAAGTCGGACGCTTAACCGACTGAGCCACCCAGGCGCCCCCCATGGTGCTTCTTTAATGTATTACAGAATTTAGCCCAATTTTGGATAAGATATTTTTAGCCTACATGGATTTACAGCTCTGAAGAAATAAGGCATAGAAAAAATAGCTGCAAAATACTCTAATCAATGATAAAGACTCTCAGAGCATAGACACAAAAGATACAAGCATGGCAGTAAAATAGAATGTTATGTGTGGTATGTACTCTTTCCAAAGAAAAGGACATGCATTGGGGCATGTATGAGTCTATTGGTTAACAGCTCATTTAAGAGTAGGCATGAATATTTTCAAAGAAGGAAACATGAGAAATTTATGTTGGTGAAAAAGATCATTAAAAGAATATCTATATTTTAAACAATACTACATAATTTGAGATAAGTTTCCCATGATTCAAATTATCTTCCAAGGAAAGGAGGACAATGGTCAACTCTATTTGCCTTTTTTGTCCCTGTTCAAGCCTGATGTTATAAACAGAGATCAGGAGGGACTCTTCTGGATTACCAGTCAGGAATGTAAAGCTTTCTAGAGACCACAGTCTAGCTTAACTACACTTAACTAGAAGGGGTTTAGACACAGGAAAAGAACCTTTGAACCAGATTTTAGATCAATCTAAGTCATCAAGCAAAGGATCTTCCAACTGTCTTCAACTTATTTTTGAGTATTCATTCTAAAAATGATTTAGTCCTTACAAATTGTGCCACCCAGGTGCCCTGTGCCAGTTCTTACTAAGCCTGAATCAGACAAAAATTTAACCCTTCCTAGTATATCATAAACATTTAACTACTGTGTTAAAAACAGATGTTTTAACCAAATGATACAATCTAAAGACACCATCCTTAGTTATTAGAATACTGTTTAAAATTCACCACGACTTGTTTAGAAGAACAACAATGTGTTGACATTTAAGCCTGAAGGACTATGAATATACTATATACTATACTTGATGCAGCTTGTTTAAGCAATATTCTCACACACAAATGACTGGGGTACAGCATAATAGAAAATTATCTTTAAGCCAAAAATAAGTATTTTTCCTGTTGTAAAATACCTTATAATATTCACAGTGATAGTAGCATATGGAAAGAACATTAGGAGTTAATTATTTACAAGAAGAAATTAAGTTATTAAATTCATAAATCTTGGCTAAGTGGTAGAGGCAAGGGTTAAAGGAAATGTTTAACTTGTAAGTATAAAATAAATGAGTCTGTACCTCCAACAAATGCATCTCCAGCTCCATTGGTATCAACAATTTCTTCCTGGTTTTGATCCAAGACAGCAAACGCGGTGACTTCATTTTCTGCAAGTAGAGCCAAAGAAAGGCAGACTGACTTCTCTTTATAACACTCAATATACAAACTCACCTAGTAAAGTTTGAAGCTCCTTGACCATTCATTATCAAACAGAGAGACAGAAGCTGAGTTCCATATTCTGTACATGAGTACTGGGGAACCAAGGTGCAAAGTCATCTGTAAACAATGCTTTTCTGGGGTACTTTTCAGCATATACATGCTGTATGTGTTATATCTGGGTAGTTCACATATTTTGGGAATGACTGTATATCATAGCAGTACCTTTCTGGACAGTATAAATACTTGAACAGAAACTACGAGCAAAAGAAAGTGTTTGTAAGGATTGGATCATGGATCTCTAATAAAGCTTCAAGCCTGACTGCATTCTTGGCAGTGAAATCTTGGATACAGTTGAAGAGCTGTAAATTTAGAATATATAAATAATGAGTCTTGGGTGTTTCTCTACAGATAATCACAATGGTATAATAAAAAATGTAAGTACTATTCCGTTATGATACTTCATGCCAATGTTAAGAATTTCTGATTTTAGTGGGCTCATTACAAATAACCTAATCTGGTTACTTTTTACAAAGGAGTTCCTATTTCTTTTAAACTATATGTCAACTATCAAAAGGGAAAGCTACCACTGAGTGCTTGGGTAGGACAAAAGGGACAGTGCAATGGGTTCTTGTCTTACAGCAGTCTGAACCAGGGCTTGGTTGTTTTGACTATAACGTAACCTAATACTTTAAACTTGGCCCTTAACAGTGGAATGGAGTTACTTGTGATGAAATTTGGCCCAGAGGACATCTGTAAAAAATTGGATAGTGCTTTTTATTGGTGGCTTGAACTTCTGAAATCACAAAATTTGCATCCCTTATGGGGACAAATATGGCCAAAGACTTGTACACTTCACTCTCACCTAAGAGAGAGGAAAAAGAGATATTGAACACCTTAGGGTCTTAATAAAGAACCTAAGAATCTCAAAAAGCATGTTCTGGGGGCACCTGGGTAGCTTAGTTGGTTAAATATCTGACTTTGGCTCACGTCATGATCTCCTGGTTTGAGTTTGAGCCCTGCATCAGGCTCTGCGCTGATAGCTCAGAGCTTGGATGCTGCTTAGGATTCTGTGTCTCCATCTCTTTCTGCCCCTCCCCGCTCATGCTCTGTTTCTCTCTCAAAAATAAATAAACATTAAAAATAAAAAAGCATATTTTGTCTGCCTTCTCTTACCTGGTACTAATGTTACTTTCAACGAGATAAGCTCAGATATGATAATCTTCAAGATGAAGATTCTTCGCTTAGTGATCCCTTTGACCATATGACTGTAGATGCTAACACTCCATATCAGAAGCATCTACTTAAACTCTTTAAGTAACTAACTTTCCACATTTTGTAACACCAGGACAACATGGTAGTTAACAACATTTTGATTAATTAGAAGTTAAGGCATAAATATCCAGGATTAAATTTTCTAGGGAGTGTGTAGTATATATTGCTACAAAGGCAGAAAAAAAAAGTAAGCAGACTTTACTAGAAATAATTAGGAAAGGGCTACAATCTGATTTAGGCAAAAGGACTATACCATAAATATTTATAAAGAAATCTGATTTTATTACTTCCAAGTACAAGTCATACTATAAAGAGAATTAACAACTGTAAAGTAAGAACAAACAGCCACTAAATAAGTAAAATTGGCTAAGTTAATGATGCCATTACCATTTATAATAGGGTTACATTGTGTAATAATAAAATATGTCTATAAAACACTTAAGGTAATGCAAGTATTAATATAAGAATTAATTACTGGAGTATAGATTTTAAAATAATTACATACAAATGGTAAGTAAGCCATAATTAGATATAATTCCTTGAGTTCTTTGTTTGAAAAAGTCATTGATTTTTGGTTGGATAAATCTTTATTATGAATAGAACCTAACTCAAGATGGGAGAGATTTTGACCTCTGTTCTTAAGAATCATGACTTCTGGGGTGCCTGGTAGTTCAGTTGGTTAGGATCTGACTCAGTCTCAGGTCATGATCTCACGGTCCATGGGTTCAAACCCTGCATTGGGCTCTGTACTGACAGCTCAGAGCCTGGAGCCTGCTTCAGATTCTGTGTAACCTTCCCTCTCTACCCCTCCCCTGCTCGTGCTATGTCTCTCTCTCTCTCAAAAATAAAATAAAACATTAAAACAAAAAACAAAAAAAAGAATCCTGACTTCTTGATCTAAACTACTGAAAAATAATTTTTTTAGATGTTTATTTGTTTTTGAGAGAGACAGCACAAGTGGGAGAGGGGCAGAGAGAGAAGGGAACAGAGGATCCAAAGTGGGCTCTGTGCTGACAGCCCAATGCGGGGCTTGAACTTATGAACCATGAGATCATGACCTGAGCCAAAGTTGGATGCTTAACTGACTGAGCCACCCAGGTGCCCCTAAAGTATTGAAAATTCTAAATGAAAACTATTTTCAGGATATATGTGTAGATCCTTGAGATGCTTTATCTTTAGATGTCATAGAGTTCATTTCTTGTAATATAAAGAATTTTTCACCTTTTCTACTTATTAATGGAAATAAATATGTAAGAATATCAAGACCGTAAAAGAACTATCATAAACTGGTACGGATATAGTCCAGTCTCTATTATCTTCTGTATCTAGAGTTATATTATGAGAGCTCCTTTCAAAATAATGACCCTGAAAATGTGTAAGACCTTGAAATGTGTTCTAAATTACTGAAGAAGGATTAAACAATGTTTAATAATATTTAAGTTCAATTATATTGTTGGTACATTCTGATTTTTTGAAATGAAATGATCTAAGTTAGTTTATAGAGCTATTTAACTCCCCACACAACTAACTAGACAGTATTTACCAGCATGACCTATTCTATAGCCTTCTAGACAATTTACTGTATGAACACATGAAATACCTCACTAAATCTTAAGACACACTTATAGGCATGAACATTATTCAGCTAATGAGGCCCAGGACATTCACATGACTCACTTGGACCTAGTTTTCTTAGGTGTGACATGGGCCTGGAGTAGCTGTGGGAAGAAGTAGAAAAAATAGCTTTCTGTCTGAGTTGTAGAAAAATGACATTGTTAGTTCTGATCAAGTACTTAGGATAAATTAGAGCCTTTTATTCCTGCGACTTATTCATTCAATAACTGGAAAGCTGTATCTCCCACTTCCTTTCACCCATTTTGCTCATTCTTCTATCTCCCTCCCCTCTGGCAACCACTAGTTTGTTCTCTTTGTTTGTAAGTCTGATCCTTCTTTTTGTTTATTCATTTGTTTTGTTTTTAGATTTCACATATAAGTGAAATCATATGATATTTGCCTTTCTCTGACTTATTTCACTTAGCATAACACCTTCTAGGTCCACTTATGTCATTGCAAATGGTAAGATCTCATTCTTTTTATGGCTTCATAATATTCCATTGTGTGTGTGTGTGTGTGTGTGTGTGTGTGTGTGTGTGTGTGTATACACACATACACACCACATCTTTATTCCTTCATATATCTATGGACACTAGGGTTGCTTTCATATCTTGGCTATTGTGAATATAGTCAATGGTAACTGGAATAGTGTTGTATGGTGACAGATGGCAGGTACACTTGTGGTAAGCACAGAATAATGTATAGAGTTGTGGAATCACTCTGTTATATACTTGAAACTAATGCAACACAGTGTGTCAATTATTCTCAGATAGAAAAGTTTTAAAAACTAGAAGTATATAATATGTGGGAGAATATTATTAATACTACATGGAATTACTAATAAAAAGATTTAGTGATTTTTTATATCTTATGACTTTTTTGTTAAAGATTTTAATAAATCTTTAACAAAGCCCTTTTGGGGGGCTCGAACTTACAACCCCAAGAAAAAGAGTTGCATGCTGTACTAACTGAGTCAGCCAAGTGCCCCAAAAGATTTTTTTATATCTTTTAAAAATGTTTTTACTTATTTTTGAGAGAGAGAGGGACACAGTGTGAGTGGGGGAGGGGCAGAGAGAGAGGGGGAGACAGAATCTGAAGCAGGCTCCAGGCTCTGAGCTGTCAGCAGAGAGCCCTATGCAGGGCTCGAACTCAGAAGCGGTGAAATCGTGACCTGAGCCAAAGTTGGATGCTCAACTGACTGAGCCATTCAGGTGCTCCAACATTTTTTTATATCTTAAAAAAAAAAAAAAAAAGGTAAGTCAGAGCCATTGCTCCTCAAATCTTTCCAAACTTTTTTAAAGTGAGAAGGAAAAGGATTAATTATTACTAATATGTAATAATTATTATTTCTATTTTCCAGATTTCCTTCTATAAAACCACAAAATCATGAGCTTCTCCAAGCAGACAGGAAACAGAAAAGAACAAGTCAGTTGATATCAGATTTGTTTGGTGTCATTTATTAGATAAGAGCCTCAGGGTACCTTCATTAAGAACGATGAAATTTAGCTTACTTAAAATATAAAATAATAAAATTCAAACATTCTCTGGACAGTTTATATAAACAAATAATTTACTTTTCACTTTACTTTGACATAAACTTCACTACCTAATCACTTAGGAACACACTCTGGTTAGAATCAAAACATCTCCACATGTTTGTAATGCTAAGTCAATTATAGTAGAGATGGCAAGTTCATACAAATGCCACAATATCTAACTGAAAAAATAATAAAAACTTCAGGCACTCAATGCCAAACAATTAGATTACATGTTTTTGTAGCTTTACCACTAGTAAATTAACTATATATTTTTACCATTGTATACATACAACCTCATGATAATATCCTTTGAAAATTTTGTTCAAGGTATTTTAAAATGTCATGTTTTGTTATACATTTTTTGATGTCACGTCTAAATTGTGAGCAAGATGTAACTGTTGAAGATATATAGCAGGATGAGGTGTTTTCAATCTCAAGGTGGACTATAGTCACCACCTCTGCCACTGTCTCTAAGCATCACCAGGTATGGAAAAAACAGAAGAGTGATGGCAAAATCTTCACCATGAAGTGAAAAGTTTAACTAGGTTAGAAACTAAAACTCTTAAGATTCTTAAAAGAGGTTCCTCTACCTTGGTCATTCCTTATAATGAGGTAATTTCGAGGATATTAATATTTTTGTTTGCTTGTTTTTAATTAACCTTTCATTTGGACATAATTTTAAACTTACAGAAAAGTTTGATGAGAAAGAGAACTCCCATGGAACATTTATCCAGGTTCACCAGTTTTTAAGATTTTGCCAAAATTTCTTTATCAATCCTTCCATATATATATATATATATATGTATATATATATATATTATTTATGCTTTCAAGCCATTTGAGCATAAATTGCATATATAAGGCCCTTTACTTCTTAATAATGCAGTGTTTATTTCTAAAAACAAAGATACTCTTTTAAGTAACCACAGTATAATTAATAAATTAAAAAACTTGTTATTTTATCTAATCTGTATTCCATATTCCAATTTTATTAATTGTCCTAGTGTCCTTTACACCAATTTTTTTCATCCACTACAGGATCCAGTCTAGAATCACATATTACTTCTAGTTGTGTTTCTTCCTTCCTTCCTTCCTTCCTTCCTTCCTTCCTTCCTTCCTTCCTTTTTTAATTTAAACTTTTGAATAGGTAATGCACACATATAGTTAAAAAATATAAATTTATGAAAAGGTATGCTATTAAACTCTTTCTCACCTCTTATCTCCTATGTATCCAGTTTCTAATTGTATTGCTTTCCAATCTGGTTATCACTGTTATTGTTTTTCTGTATATCCTCCCAGAATTTCTCTATGCATACACAAGCAAACATATTCTTCTTTTTTTCTTCTTAAACAAAAACGTATCATACTATGCAGGCTGCTCTGGATCATGTTTTTTCACTTGGAGATCTTTCTATGTTGGTAAGCAGAGAATGTCTTCTTTTTTAAATTGCTGCATAATAGTCCATTGAATGGATATACTATAACTTTTTTAAGCAGTCCTCTATTGATGGACTTTTAGGTTGTTTTTTTTCAAGTCTTCTGTTATTACATACAATGTTGCAAAACACTAATGCTTTTATTTTAGGCAGACCCTAAATTTAATTATTGTACTTAAAAGCCAAGTCTATAATTTCATTCCTTCTTTTACAGGGGGCTGACATAAGAAAACTAAGTTGTTATACAAAGAACATGAAATATGCCTGTGTCAAAGAATAGGAAAAAAAGTGAGAATCCAGGAAATGCTTTTGTTTTTCATTAGGACACACATACCAGGATATGAGCAAAGACACCCTGCTCAGACTGCCCTAATAAACAGGGTAATGAAACAGATGACAAATTCTACTAATAATAGAGATTTATAGAACAATCCTAATTAACAAGGAGTTTTGGGGAATGAAGAGAGCTGGGTTAATTTAATTTCCTGGTTAACTAAAGAAAAAGCACAAAGTCTAATTTTTAGTTAGAAATCTTTCTATATGTATTAATATAATAATATACCATGACATCCCTGCTTTAATTAGTTTAGTTTAGTGAACTGAATGAAAATTTTCTTTGATAATAGAGAATCCTACAGCACATGTTAATGTCATTATTCTGAATATCAATTCTTATTGTAGTTCCAAAGTGCTTTCACGAAAGGCAGGATAAATGGAATAGTTGGAGGAACACTGGATTAGGTCTCAAAAGACCCATGGTTTTGGTCTGGTGTTGGTTCAGCTACTTTATTCAACAAATGCTTATTAAGAGCTTATCATGTGTCAGGCGGTCAGAGACTGGGAATACAGGTGTGAATAGGTCAGACAAAAACCCTGCTCTCATGGGACCTACATTCTAGTGAGGATAGACAATATACAAGTAACAAAAAAATGAACAAGATAATTTGAGATAATAATAAGTGCCATAAAGAAAATAAAACAGGATGATGTGATAAAGTATGACTAGAGGGGCAAATTAATCTAGATGGGTGTTACTTCACTGCAGAGGGGATGTTTGAAATGAGGCTTCAATACCAAGATGGAGTCAGCCTTGTGAAGATACAGGTGCAAGATATTCAAGAGCAGAGGCTCTGGGCTAGCAACAAGCTTGGTGAGCTAAGCCTGTTTAAAGTTAAGAAGACCACTGTAACCAGACTATAGTGAGGGTATCAAGATTGTGTGGCTGTGTATATGTGTGCATGTGAGTGTGTGTGGTGGGGGTTGGTAGAATATCATTCTATGTAAAATGGGAAAACACTGGAAGGTTTTAAACAGGGGAGTGACATGATCCCATCTTTGTTTTAAAAAGATTATTCTGGGGGCGCCTGGGTGGCTCAGTCCAACCTGGTTAAGTGACCGACTCTTGGTTTCTGCTCCAGTCATGATCTTGTGGTCTGTGAGTTCAAGCCCCACTTTGGGCTCTGCATTGACAGTGAAGAGCATACTTGGGATTTTCTCTCTCTCTCTCTCTCTCTCTCTCTCTCTCTCTCTCTCTCCTCTCCTGCCCCTCCCTGCTCTCAAAATAAATAAATAAACTTTAAAAAAAATTATTAAAAAATGATTATTCTGGCAGCCTTATAGAGAATGGACAGAATTGGGACACCTGGGTGGCTCAGTCAGTTAAGCGTTCGACTTCAGCTCAGGTCACGATCTCGCAGTCCGTGAGTTCGAGCCCCGCGTCAGGCTCTGGGCTGATGGCTCGGAGCCTGGAGCCTGTTTCCAATTCTGTGTCTCCCTCTCTCTCTGCCCCTCCCCCGTTCATGCTCTGTCTCTCTCTGTCTCAAAAATAAATAAAACGTTAAAAAAATTTAAAAAAAGAGAATGGACAGAATGGTGGAGGTTGGGAGTGGATTCAATGACACTACTTTTCAAGACCTTGCACAAGTCATAACGTGACTTAATCTCAGTTTTACTATACTTAGAAAATGAGAATAATACTTGTGCTAGCTATTTTCTGTGATTCTTACATGGATTAAGTATTAACAATGTTATGAAAGCATCCTGTCAAATATAAAGCCCTATAAATTTTTTTTGTTCTTAAATATGGTTTAATACTCTTCATTTCTGTATACCACAACACCAAGATTTCACTGCTTATGATCTCTCTGTGGAGGCTATAGAGAATGCAAACGCTAAGTTTTCACCCTCTTATTTATGTGTTTATATGTGTAAAGGTAATACATATCACTATATATTGCTACACAATTTTATAAGGTGTTCTTAGGAGCTTATTTTCCTCAATCAGGTAACAATTATTTGTTGAACACTTGCCATGAGCTCCTCATACTCTGCTAGATCCTTTGGGGGAGATATAGGAAAAATACTAAGACATGATCTGTCTTCTGAAAGAACTTACAATCTAGATGGAAAGAGAAATCTACCACATGTGAAAGAATTTGTGAAGTATCATATAATGTAATATTTATTATAACTGAAACAAGGGTTCAAAGAAGGAAAGAAACAATGTGAGAAGATTCATGGAGAAGACTGAACTTAAGCTAGGTCTTGAAGATGTAGATAGTGAAGAGGAGAGGAAATAAAGATATACATATTCCAGAAGACATAGAGAAAGAAAGAAAGAAGTTTGTATGTTACATAAGGAAAAGAAATAATGCAAGATGGGTGGGGTCCAGCCCTCCTTAAGGAGACAAACCTTTGGATTTTATACATCAAACAATGGGATGCAATTGAGGTTTTTGAGTAAACAAAGTGACATTCATCAAGTACTACAGCAAGTGCTTTATATACTTTGTATCATGTATTTCTCACTGTAAGCTTAGGAGTTAGGTATTATTGACCTGATTTTATAAATGAAGACATTGACCCTCACAGAGGTTGTCAACTGCTCAGGGTCCTCTGGCAAAGCAGGACTTTGGGCCAAAAAAAAAAAAAAAAAAAAAGAGAGAAAGAAGTAAAACGTGATTCCAAAGTTGCCATTTGAGCAATGTTGCTATCATTTTTTCTGAAAAAAAGCTGATCATGGAAAAAAAAAAAACACCCACATTTTGATTACACATTATACAGCAGTTAACTGACATTTAAATTCCCTTTCTAAGCCTCGTACTGATAACTGAATTTTACCAAATTAAGTAGATAAATACTCCACAGAGAACAGAGGCAGTATAATATTGTATTAAGAATATAAATCAGACTGCTGGGGTTCATATTCTCAATTACTAGTAAAGTCCCATTTACTAGCTTATAACCAAGTCAAACTCTATGCCTCAATTTTCTCATGTGTAAAATAGGGACAATAACAGTAATTATCTCATAGTGTTTTGTTTTGTTTTGTTTTGTTTTGTTTTGATGTAGGCTTCATGCCTAGTGCAGAACTGAACGTGGAGCTCGAACAACCCTGAGATCAAGATCTGAGCTGAGATGCTTAACCAACTGAGCCACCCAGGTACCTTTCTCATAGGGTTTTTATGAGGCTAACTCAGTTAATACATGCAAAGCACTTAAAGCAAAAGCTGGCACATAGTAAGCATCTAATGAATACATGGACAAGAATATTATTAATCTTAAAATAAGACTTTTGGGTACAGGAGATACAGATTACACTTAAAATTGCTGCTACTGAAAGCCTGGTTTTGACATGGAGCACTACTATCATTATTTGCAGTAAAGCCTCTCAGTCTGTTCAAGTTTTCTTTGAATTTTCTATAAACGTTTCAATTAAATGCCTGTTAAAATCTTCAGTGCTGAATATAGATAGGTAAGAGAGTACAGGAGTGTTTGCTTTGAATATGAACATAGTTTTCCATAGAAAAGTAATGGAGAAAACAATGATAAATGAAATCAGTGCTTTAAAATTTTATGTTTGACGTATGTGTGTATATTAATGTATATACATATGTGTATATATATATATACTTTTTTTCTTTAAGAGGTTTCTGATACCTTTAACAGGTTCACTGATACCTTTAACAGGTTCACTACACGAAGCATATCCCTTAAACATTTTTTTTTAATGTTTATTTATTTTTGAGCGAGAGAGAGTACGAGCAGGGGAGGGGCAGAGAGAGACAGGGAGACACAGAATCTGAAGCAGGCTCCAGGCTCCGAGCTGTCAGCACAGAGCCTGACACTGGACTCGAATCCATGAACTGTGAGATCATGACCTGAGCCGAAGTCAGATGCTTAACTGACTGAGCCACCCAGGCACTTTAGTAAAGCATATCTCTTTAACCTTACATAAAGCAGTTCATTTCAACCTGTTCTCTCTCTGCTTCTTTCTATGCATTTGCTCCATTCTCTGTATCTATAAAAACTGGTTTCCTCTGCTGGCTTAGCTCATAGGTCACTGGCTATCTATAGACTGTCTAACCTTGTTGAGGTTCCTAGCCTTGATTCAATCAGTAATACCCAGGGAAGAAGCTAGGGTTCCTGGCACAAACCTTGGCTAACTTAGGTAAAAAGGGATACAGGAAAGTCACTTTGACGATTGCTAGCACCTGGAACTATGCTTTGCATGTAATAGGTGCTCAGTAAATATCTGTTCAGATTGATTGATTTTTCATGGGTACAAATCTGATCATGTTACTGTGTTAAAAACACTTTGATGGTTCTTTATTGAAGTCTTAACTCTAGGACATGAATGAATCGAGCCTACTGTTTAAACCTCATCTTTTGCCATCTCCTGAGCTGTGATTGCTCCTCTGTCATACTCATATTTTTTAAGTGTGTCATGCTTTTTTTTTTTTTATACCTGTGTACATACCAGGTTTATTGCACAGATTGTCTTTTACTATCAGCCCAAATACTAGATAAGACTGTCTTCTTGGATGTAGTCCCTGCCTTCTGAGGGTTCTGCTTAGAAGCAGAGCTGACTCCTTCCTCTTTTTTTTTTTTTTTTAATTTTTTTTAACGTTTTATTTATTTTTGAGACAGGGAGAGACAGAGCATGAACAGGGGAGGGTTACAGAGAGGGAGACACAGAATCTGAAACAGGCTCCAGGCTCTGAGCTGTCAGCACAGAGCCTGACCCGGGGCTCGAACTCATGGACCGCGAGATCATGACCTGAGCTGAAGTCGGCCGCTTAACCGACTGAGCCACCCAGGCGCCCCTGACTCCTTCCTCTTTTATGCCATCACTTATAAGCTTCACATACCTCTAAGAAAAGACTTATCACATTTATAGTTTTACTTATTTGGAAGCATTTTCTCTATGAAACTATGAGCTCTTTGTGGGTAGGAATCATGACTTAATCATAGTCCAGCTCTTAGTTCTATACCTAGTGCACAGGTGTTCAATAAGCATTTATTACTGAACAAATTTCTACTAGATTTTAACTTCCTTAAGACTGGTTTCTTTTTCATGTAGTAGGGTATGAACACACTATATTTTTTTCTGAATGATTCTGAATAAGTGTCATATAATTATAACATACTTCTCTAGGTTAGTTTAGTGAACCAAGTAAACTAAGGGTTCTAGTTGTCCATGACCCTGCTTTCTAGAGTTATAAGGATTTAATCTAGCATTCTAAATGCTTGTATGAAAGGAAGTCAAACAACTACTTGAAAATCAGAGGTAATATGCTATTTTAATAGTACAAAAATTCAACACGGCACAACTTGTTCTAAAAACCTTTCCAGATCTAATTGTGCTGAAGATATCCTAGGAGAAATAATAAAAATATATGATTGGCACCTTCAAGCAAGTTGCTTCTCATCATTCTGAAATGAAGATGCTTTTATTATTCAATAAACCTAGGTTCAGATCCTCTCTAAATATAGAAGGTTCTGATATAGGGACTTGGGAGTTAACTCTTAGATGGGAACAAACCTGGGCAATCAAATGGATCACAGTGACATGGGTGGGGTTCACTTCATGAAGCTACCAACCAACATCTATATATATGTGATCCTTCCTTATAAAGAAACCATAGGCTCTTAAAACTAGAAGAACAGGAATAAGCATATGTTACATAATTGAACCAAGGTATCATGGTTATGAAAAAAACTGAGTGACCAAACATCAACGGCTTTCTTATTGTGTGTGTGTGTGGGGGGGGGGGGGGGGGTTTAGTCCTAATCATTGCAGTAGGAAGATATAGAACATTATTGATATTCTAAATGTACTCCTTAATGTCATGTATTTCTCTCAGAATACAAAACTAAAGATTTTCAAAACAATATGCATATGCAAAGTTGTTCTCTGTTATTAAAGGAAAAGCTATTGATGCCACTACTTCTAATTATGGACTTCCCATCAGTAAGATTTCTGTTTGAATTGTTGATAATCACAATGGCAATTATTTTATGAAGTTTACAAAGGAAAAGGTGCATCAGATATGAGGGGACCACTGTTGCCTTTTTATCTTAGAAAAAAATCTTAGAGCAAGAAATCTTAGAGCAAGAAAGCAATGCTGATGTTTAGTGCAATCTGGTTTGCAGGGATGATAATGCTTCAAGGTAATGTCATAGGTTTATGCTGAAAGAAAGAGATTTTTAAAATATTCTATACTGTACAATTAAGTTAAAGTTTCCCAAAGTATGGAGTCAATTTCAATGGGTGCCCTGACAAACACAGATAAAAGTGATGAGTACTATTGTCCAATAAACTAAATTGGAATCACAGATAACTTGACTACTTGCAGTATAGAGATAAACACCAGTAAACAACCATTTTACCCAATTTAAACCGAATACTTTCCTTTATTGAGTCATTTGCCAATCTCTCTTGCACTTAAAAGTAGATTAAAATGTGTAAACGTATGGTTAATTACCTGTTTTTAAAAAAACCCTCTCAAGTACCATATTTTACAATGCTTTTAAAGGTTGGTTGTGTTCCTTCCTCATCGTTTTTTATGAATAGAAGTTTCAGCATCAGATTTTTAAAAAGTTGCAGGAATAGTTTAAGGGTCATACACATGGCCGTCAGGAGATTAGGACGAATTGCATAACCCTATTTAAAAAATTATAAAGACCCCGTGTCAAAGCAAGACAGTATTTGTCATGCAAACACTGTGCCAATTACTGCTAATTCCTCAGAATTGGTCCTACTAATGATCCTTAGCTGGTGCTTCCATTTCCCTCCCGAAAGTATTATTTTAAATGTCTTCTCAAGTCACCAAATAATTCTCACCCTCAGAGAGAAGAGAAGCCATTAGGTGTCAAGTCTTTACACTTTGCTAGTTATACTGAACTACTAAGAGTTCTTCCATCAAATACAAGAATCAGTATCTTTGTTTCTCAGACTGGGAGAAAGTGGCAGACAATTCAATTTAGTAACACCACATTATACAAATATAGCTATTATAACACATAGCTGATTATACTCTAGTAAGTGGCACCTGCTAGATTTGGCCTGTTCATAGATGACAAATACTATTTATACTTTCTTAGATGACCCAGAGACAATGTACAAGTTGGTCAGGCAGAAGTCAGTGCAGCAAGGCTGGTGTCGTTAATTGTGTGGTATATGAAGTTTTGATGTTGATTACATCTGGGCAGAAGAAATTTGTGCTGTGCTAGTTAATTCTTTGAAAAGAACAAAGTCTAGTAGCCCCAAAGAAGTAAAAGAAGCAATAACAGCCTCACAGGTCAGATACCAATTTGCTCATCTGTTTTACTACCTCATTTTCTCTTTTCTTTTCTTTCTTTCTTTCTTTTTTTTTTTTTTTGAATATAATTTATTGTTAAGTTGGCTAACATACAGTGTATACAGTGTGCTCTTGGTTTTGGGAGTAAATTCCCATGATTCATCGGGTACATATAACATCCAGTGCTCATCCCAACAAGTGCCCTCCTCAATGTCTATCACCCATTTTCTCCTCTCCCCCTCATTTTATTTTTTTTTATTTTTTATTTTTTTTTAATTTTTTTAACGTTTATTTATTTTTGAGACAGAGAGAGACAGAGCATGAACGGGGGAGGGGCAGAGAGAGAGAGGGAGGCACAGAATCGGAAGCAGGCTCCAGGCTCTGAGCCATCAGCCCAGAGACTGACGCGGGGCTCGAACTCACGGACCGCGAGATCGTGACCTGAGCCGAAGTCGGACGCTTAACCGACTGAGCCACCCAGGCGCCCCTCCCCCTCATTTTAGATAATACAGGTAAATATTCTATGTGAGCTGTAATGCACAATGAAAGTATCTGTAACTACTTTTTATTTTACTATAGTGGCTGCTAAGGAAAGGGGGAAAAAAAACAACAACCATGTTATGGTTAGCTCATTCCCAAAGCCCAGAATTTGAGAGTCTGAGGGTAAGGTTCACATTTTCTGATAGTGATGGTAGTACCCTAAATATTTTTGAGAGTGAAGGAAACATATACTTGACCACACAGGTGGCTTCTATTTCTTTTACAGCCAGGTGTCTTGGTTTTAAAGGACAGAGAGAGAAACATCTTTTATCCCTTCAGGGAATCATGAGCACAAGCTTTCATGTTCCTTACAGCATACATGTGGCTGGAAAATATGACAATGTGAACACTTAATCTAGCATATCCCAACACTAGGAAGTTACTCGAGATAGCAGATAACGCTTCGTTCTTGTTTACATTTATACATATAGTGGGAAGAAATGGGGACAATTATTAAAAGCTAGAAGAAAGCCCATTCTTTTAAGTACTCAAAAAATACTCGGTGATTGACTGACAGTAGAATTTAATTCTAAGGCAGCATTCAAGTACATTTTCTAATAAACTGTATTCTATTCATATACTATTTTAACAAAACAGAGAAAACTTCTGTATTCGTTAGATATTTTCTTAGTGAATACTATGGGATTAAAACTAACATCCTAAGTATCTAACAGTCTACTTTGAATTGATACCAACTTAGCTCCAACAGCATACACAATGTTTTTTTCCTTTATAGCTCCTTCCCCACTTATGTTGTTATAAATTATATCTCTATACAGATGTGCCAATTAACATATATTTATAATTACTATTTAATGTATTTATCTTTTAAATCATGTATGAAATAAAAGAGGAGTTACAGGGGCACCTGAGTGGCTTGGTTGGTTAAGTGTCCATCTCTTGATGTTGGTTCAGGTCATGATCTCATGGCTTGTAGGATGGAGCCCTGCACTGGGCTCCATGCATGACAGACCCTGCTTGGGATTCTTTCTCACTCCCTCTCTTTCTGCCCCTCCCCTGCTTGTGTTCATGTTTATTCTCTTGCAAAATAAATAAATAAACTTGAAAAAAAAAAAAGAGGAGTTATAAACCAAAAATACATTAACACTGGCTATTACATTTACCAGGGTAGTTTCCTTTAGTGGAGTTCTTTATTTCTTCATATAGTTATGAGTGACTGTTTAGCATTCTTTCATTTCAGCCTGAAGGGTTCTCTTCATTAATTTCTCATGGGGCAGGTCTACTAGTACTGAACTCCTTTAGCTTTTGTTTAACTGGAAATGTCTTAATTTTTACTTTCACTTCTGATGGGCAGTTTTGTCAGATCTAGAACTTCTGCATTCTTAAAGCCCTTTTTTTTTTCAGGTGGTAAATTACAAATATAATTACCAAAAAACTAACTTACCAAATAGATGCTCCACAATTCATAACGCATTTTAGTATGCTGAAGGTCCAAGAAGATAAGATAAAGTTGTGGTCAAAGCTCGGTGTTGAGCTCAAGTTAGGAAAGCTTTTCAAAAACTGGTTGCTGATTATACTTCGATAATTAAATATACAAACCTATGATCCTTCTAGGCTCACCTAATTAGTGTCAAATGAGTGTACTTAATTACAGCTGTAAATTAAATGCACAGAGTTTGCATCACCTCAAAATAATTACATGTGCATTGTAATGTGAATTATGGAACATTAATCTGTAGTTTATCGATTACTCCCTAAACAGAGACTGGGACTCATTAGGACAAAGTTATTATCATAGCAGTTTTGATACATAGCTCCTAGAAAGGGTTCCTGAATAATGTTTGCATATAAGTTCTTTAAAGTAAAGGTATATATGTGTCAGAATTGGTACTGCAGACATTTACTGCAAGGAAAGCCCCAACCTATAGAAATGTGTTCTCTGAGATATTCAGGTGAGAGGCATATATATGTATATGTATGTATATAAAATCTCTACCCTCATTCTTCACAGTGCAAGAACTTTTTCAAGTTTATAGTAAAGGCTGCAACTACTTTAAAAGTCTTTTAGCACCATATTAAGTAATTACATGTCAAACTATTTCCTCTAACAAACCAGTTCTTAGCATCCCTCAGACAGAGGAAAGGTTAACTATCATGTTAAAAAAGCTTCTGTTTCATCATAACCAAAAAACACAAAAAAGGGGGCAAAAACTATGTTCCCCTACTCTTTGATACTTTACTATATAGCAGCTTTCCCCCCACTTCCTTCTGTCATCTTTAAAAAAATCTGAGAAGGGAAGAAAAATTTCCTACAAGAAAAATCAATGGAGAATTATTAAAGGCATAAATACAGACTAATCGGGGGGGGGGGGAAAAAATTTATAATCCAAATTTTTTCCCCCCCCCCCCCCCCCAGGAAATAACTATATTGATCATTTGGGAAGAAACAGCTCAGTTCAAATGGGGCTCACTCAATTTAAGACTTAATTTTCTGTGAGGTAGAAGAATCTTAATCACCAATTAAAAGTATTTCGGGGGTTGCCTGGCTGCCACAGTCAGTGGAGCATGTGACTCTTGATCTTGGGGTTCTAAGTTCAAGCCCCATGTTGGGTGTAGAGATTACTTAAAAATAAAATCCTAAAAAAAGTATTTCAAATACGATTTCATGAACAGGCCTCAGATTTTCCTTAAATATAAAATAAATTTAGGGTGCCTGGGTGGCTCAGGCAGTTGAGTGTCTGACTCTTGATTTTGGCTCAGGTCATGATCTCAGGGTTGTGGGATTGAGCCCTATGTTGGGCTCCACGCTGAACATGGAGCCTGCTTAAGATTTTCTATCTCCCTCTGTCCCTTTCCCTGGCTCGCACTCTTTCTCTCTAAAAAAAAAATGTGTGTGTGTGTGTGTGTGTGTGTGTGTGTGTGTGTGTTTGTGTGTATATATATAGATGCAAACCTTGGTTTGTAAGCATAATTAATTCCAGAAACATGCTTGTAATCTAAAGCACTTGTACATCAAAGCGAATTTCAAGACCCATTGGCTCAGTTGTGATCATGTGATGTTTGGTGTCATGTACTACTTATATTGCAAGACACTGCTTGTTTATCAAGTTAAGATTTAATAGAAATGTTTGCTCATCTTGCAGAACACATGTAGAACAAGTTACTTGCAATCCAAGGTTTTACTATATATACACACATACATACATATGTATATGTACATATGCATATTATGTATATAATTTATAAAATGAATTTAAATAAAAATATGAGATCTTCATGTTTAAATGAGATAAGCTTTTCAGAACAGCCCTCTTGCTTTACTTGTTTTAGATGTACCCATTGTTTTTCATATTTTCCTATTCCTGATCTACTGTGAGACAACTCCCACTGATCATACCAATAACTGTTACTGAGCTTATATTAGTTTCCTTCATTTTTCTTGGATATTTTGCACTGTAGGCTGAAAAGGAACTCTGCTGCCACAGAGCTTGAAGAATGTACGTGGCTGTTTACTGTAAATGCTAACATTTTTCTAGTAAGGAGTAATGGCATTATGAGGCTTTAAAAAAGCAACAGAGGTAAAGGCTGAATGAACAGGTATGTCAAGACTTTCCTTTGCATTTGGAATTTCTAACTTTGGCCACCATACCTTACTATACTCGTAATTTTCTGCCATTTTCTCTCTTTAAATAGAGAGATTGAGGAGAAGACTTCAGCATAATAATCGTGTTTTAATTCAGCCCAGTTTTGGCCTAAAGCAAACATCTAATTACTTGTGATTAATTCTAAAGAACATAACCTACTCTTGTGCTCAATGGGTCTGTGTTTGAATCTAACTAGTGGCTTCCTCTCATTTTTTGCTGCCTTTCTTTCTTTTCTCTGTGTTAACTTAATCCTCAAAGTGACTGAGGAATCATAAACTGCCATTCTCCCGCTATACAAAATATCTGTATTATGTAAGTCACATTTCAAAGGACTTATATTATTAGTCTTAAATCATGTGTTCAAATTTAGACTTCTGTAAAAAATGACAAGATGCATGAGAGCACTGCAATCTAGGCAACCATAATTATACAATTATTGATGAAGTTCCTGTTGATAAACAATGCACACATTAGGAAATACTATTTTGCAATTAAATGATGAAGAAAGCTGTTTATTGCCTTCTATTCTATCCTCTGTTAATAAGACTGAAGTTGCAGATGTTCATGTATGCTGCATTGATGTTAAATGGTGCATGATGCTCTAGGTGGTTCCCATAACCTTGCTTTGTCTACTATGAACTGACTCAATTGATATGATAATAGAGAAAAGAGCGGGGCTGAACTGGCACAATTTGCATAGCCTTGAAATTTGCTATTATTGGACAGCCAACTGCTCCTACAAGTTCTTGTTCAGTTGTCACTGACAACAATATGTTAGACAAACAATATTTTGAAATTAACCACTCAGGTGGGGGCATCACTTATTGAAGCTTTTATCCCATCAAACAAGGTTACTCATAAATGCATTTCTAAAGCCAACAATGGGGAATTCTGTGATCTTCTCTGGGATCAATTACTTTTAGATTTAGTACAAAGAAGGCAGCATCACTCAGGGGTCACAAAACAGTGGTAGCATTTGCTGCTTTTTGACACAGGAATTCTATTTGGAGCATACCTCTCTCCATTTCACAAAATCTATTCTTTCATCTCATTATTAAATAAATAAGTTATATTTTAGATCAAGAAATAATAAAATCTTAACAAGCTCCATATTGCACTTTACTCATGAAATATTGTACTTTACTTAATATTGTACTTTACTCATGAAAAAAAATCATTATATAGGACACTCCATATAAGAATAGTAAGAATTGCTCTGATCCATAAAAATGACACATTAGAAAACCTCAAACACTGAAGAAAATCCTAATACATCCTAAAAACATATTAAACAAATAATAGGAGAGCAGCTAGAAAAATACCACAATTATAAGAGAGAACTCTGAGTTTAGAATTTATGGGCATATATAATGAATGAAAGGATAAGAGACAGTAAATGTACTTTTGGTGGGTGAGCAATTAAACAATTAGGAGAAGAGAGAAGAACTGCAAATAAGTGGGAATAATGTAATTTAAAGTTAAAACAAACAAAATTATTTTTAAAAAGTCCTAGAAAAACTAATATGGAAAATTTAGTGCTCAGGAAAGTGTAATACAGAAAGGAAAACACAACTGGGACATTCAGTAATACCTAGAGGTCAATGCTGAAGATTGAACTCCCCAAAGAGCAAATTCCCATATGATTGGTGGGATAAGAGATGGTATAAAAGAATTTAGAGAAATACCAGATGAAAGAAACTGCACACACAGAATTAATATTTTAAAGAGTCTAGAGTGGTTTCTAAAACAAATCTAATTCTTTAGCTTAATTCAAGGTTTAAACAATAGTTTGTTTTGATGTTTTGTTTTCAGTTGGTTTAAATTCTAAATTACAACAAGACCTTTCATTCTAAGCATTAGTTTTAAAATGAGAAGACAAGAATACATATAACCCTGTAAACGAAAATGGAGCCAATGTACACTGTATTCACTGTCCCCCTACTGGGATTATCCCTGTGAGAGAACTGTGATCTGTTAAAAATTGTACTTCCTACCTGATCAATATCAGCCTTGGCCATGTGACTTGCTTCAGCTAATGAAATGTGAGGGGAAGTGATACAAGAGCTCTAAGAACTACTCTGTAGTTCTTTCATCAAGTCCTTTCACCTCTAATACAACTAGCATGTTCTGGATTGGGGCTTCCCCTCAGTTTTAGTCCTAGAATAAATAAAACACGGATAGTGCCTCAGCTAACTCAGTATAGAACAAGAATGTAACAGAAAAATAAATATCTATTATTGAAAGTCATTAAGATTTTGAGGGGTGCCTGGGTGGCTCAGTTGGTTAAGCGTCTAACTCTTGATTTTAGCTCAGGTCATGATCTCATGGTTTGTGAGATTGAACCCCGTGTTGGGCTCCATGCTGTCAGTTTGGGATTCTCCCTCTCTCTCTCTCTCTCTCTTTGTTCTGTCCCTGCTCATGTGTGTGTACTCTCTGTTTCAAAATAAATAAACTTAAAAACATAAAAAAAGAGTCATTAAGATTTTGAGGGTTATTTGTTAGGCTACTACCTTAGCCTAATCTGGTTAATAAACATATAAAAAAAGATAGCACTGTGATTTTTAATCCAAACAAATGGAAATTATGAGGCAACAGAGTAACTGCTTATTTGAATTTGATAATGTTTTCACTTTGTCTGAAACAAGTATAATATCAGACTAAACATTCAAGAAGTGCACTTATGAATGTGGTACAGATGATAAGATGTGCATAAGAGGATGCTCTGGTAAGACATCCTAACCCTGTTTCCTAAGTATCCCAGAAGAATAGAGAAGTATTAATATTAAGTAGGTTCTAGAGGTTTTTGATAATGGCAGATTACATAATTTAAACAAGTATCTCAAGAAGAACAATGAGAACATCTGGGCAAAATGTATTTTAAAAATGTGCTTGAAGGCATTGACAGCCTAAACAAAGAGTGAAGACTTACCAGAATGGGATATCAAGGATGATAGAGCCCAGGGAGATGAGTCTGGTGTTTGATACTGCTACAAAGACAAGATTTGGAATCTAGAGCCTGTCAAGAGAAATGCCCCTGGTAAAACCTCCTTATGGAAGGGAACCCAAAGGGCTTCATTAAAGGTGAATAGGAAGTAGACAGGCCTAGGCAATGGACTATAGCTTAGTTTCCAATTCTAAATCCTAAACTTAGGATGACTCTAGTGTGCCAGTGTTTCTGTACCTGCCAAAAGTAAATATGAATTATCCTATACCTCAAATTGTTTCTGCAAAGAATTTTCCAAGTACACAGTCTTGCTCAATAAAAAATAAACAGTAAATAAACAGTAATATAAGGATGGAAGGAAATTAAAACCAGCATAAATTATATAACAGAAAATACCCAAAACAGTTTAAGGTATTGAACTTACCAAACAGAAACTTTGAAATAACTATGCTTACTGATCAAATGTTAAAACTGAGAACTTCAGCAGAGGACTCTAAAGTATAAAAAACTGAAATTGAAATTAAGAACTTGATAGGCTTAAATTGAAATTGAATATAAGAATTCAGTGGACAGGTACAATAGACTTAGATACAGCTTAGAAAAGAATTAGTTAACTGGAAGATAGATCAGAAGAAAATATCCAGAATGCAGCACAGCCAAGATAGGTGAGATATATCCTACAGGGTTCTGAAAGTGGAACTAGAACCAATGGACTGAAGTTATAAAAAGAAAAATTTCTGTTCAACAGAAGGAAACAGTTTCTAACAATTTGGGGTTTATAAAACTGAAATGAATAAATCTGCTAGGTAGTGAATGTTTTATTTTTTTTTCAACTTTTTTTTTTTTTTTTTAAATTTATTTTTGGGACAGAGAGAGACATAGCATGAACAGGGGAGGGGCAGAGAGAGAGGGAGACACAGAATCGGAAACAGGCTCCAGGCTCCGAGCCATCAGCCCAGAGCCTGACGCGGGGCTCGAACTCACGGACCACGAGATCGTGACCTGGCTGAACTGCGCCACCCAGGCGCCCCATGTAGTGAGTGTTTTAAAGAGGATTCTTGAATTGATTTGGTGATAAGATAAGATGATCTCTATTCCCTTTTCAAGACCTTAGGGTTTTGTAAGAATTCAGAGACTTATTTATTAAATAGAAGTGTCTCATGAGATAAAGTTTTGAAAAGTATAGTACAGTATTTAAAATTATGTAATTTGTGCACGGAAGCACTCAATAGAAAGAGGTCTGGAAGGATAATCACTAAATTTTTAACATTTGTTACCTCTGGGAATACGTCAGTGGATATTTTATTTACGGTCATATGCTGCGGATGGTATTGGTAGCCCTGAGATCAGAGAATTGCAAATAAGAGTAATACATTAGAGTAGGGATTCTCAAACTTTTTGGTTCCAGGACTCCTGTTACACTCATATAAATTGAGAACCTCAAATAGCTTTTGTTTATGTGAGTTATATTTATCAATATTTACTATATTAGAAATTAAAACAGAAATTTAAAAAGATGTATTTGTGAACCAACTACACATTAACATATTTCTTTGAAAAATAACAATATTCCAAACAAAAATGTGAAAAGAATAGCATTTACATTTTTGCTAATCTCTTCAACGTCTTATAATAAAAGACACCTGAGTTTTCATATTTGTTTCAGTATTCAATTTGTTACTATATCACACATTATGTAGACTGGAAAACTCTACCAAAATTGAGAGTCAAAAAAGCAAATAATATTTTAATACTATTGTGAAATAGCTTTGATTTAACGGAAGAGACAACCTGAAGGAGTCTCAGAGACCTCCAATGGGTCTATACTTTGCAAACTGCTGCATTAAAGTAAGGTTATAGTTGTCACCATGCTGAAATGGTAGACCTGCCTACTCTGGATAAACTGTAAGTACAAGAATATGTCAGTTCTGTTGTGCTTTTACATCTGTGTTTAGTGGGATAGGCCAGTAAGGAATTAATGCTCTGCAGCTTAAAAAGTAAAGATCCTTGCTTAGATGAAAGCAAGCTGGCAAACAATATTTTAGACTTCTCTAGGCAGATAAAATGTCACCATGCTGATCCATTCGTGTAATAATAGGCCTGAATTAATTATCTCAACCTATGGTTGCTTTGTTGTTACACCAAACAGAAGTAAAATTTGATATAAATACACTAGACAAAGTAGATTAGCTGAGGACTGATGTGGGAGAACTAATATAGGTCTCAAAAGTGAAGACGGACCAATTTCTGCATTAGAATCCTGGTAGCTTAAGACCAAGATAAAAACCCAAGCAAGACAGATGGAGATCTGAAGTCTGCCAAGCATGGCAGTTGCCCCTTTCTGAAGCACACATACACATACATACACACAGATATACACACAGGGTCTGCAGCCCACATTATCGGGAAAGGACTGATTTAGCCGATTTTATCAGAAACAAAATTAACAGGCATTGAAATTCTGTCCTAGTAGGTTCAAAGAATTTTGAAGACTTAAAAAGAATCAAATCATAAGTGTTGTAGACACCATTTCCTTCCTTAATCAAGAAAGCTTAGGGTTCCTCTACTGCAGAGAATTTAATACAATAGTTTGGTGTCAGTCTTTTCATTTTACAGTAGAATAAAATGAAGCCTAGACAATTGAAAAAGCAGTACAGTGAGCACACAGAAGACAAGTGGAAGCATCCTAGCACATGGGATTTTGTCTTTGCTATTTTCTAGCCTACTCATTCCACACTAGGAATGCTCTGCCTAAAGCAAGAGTCCTGCAGAGTCTCTTAAAAGCCACATATGGTCTTGGCACAGAAATTGTTTTTTCAACACCTGGGTAACCAGGCTGTGTAGGTCCCAGGAGTGCAGCAGTGCCCTCAGCATCAGTTCTAACCAACCCCTGAGGAGTTAGATCTGAGAGAGAGCCACTTTCAAGGCCCTGCCTCATTAGTCCCTGCTGCCACCAATCTAGCTCAGAGAAAATTGATCCTTCCCTCATGCCTGCTGCACCAAGGCCAGTCTTGGGAAAGAGGTTTTGTTCATAGAGGATTTGTTAATTAAGTCATCACTGTAGTAATGAAACCCCAGAGCTTCAGCCACTAGTTGTCTATGTTACTTTAGGGTAGCTAAATTTGTTAATTAAAAGGAGTATGTTCTTTTAAAAAGGACTGATAATTTAAAAAATAAAAGCAAGATATGGAAAACACACAGTATTTATCATCTTACTCCCTACCATAATCACTGTTGCTATTTTGATTGTAATGGATTTTATATTCTGATTTTTTTATATTTACAGAAAAGTTCTCAAATTTTAAGTAACTAAATTTCACAAAATGAATGAACCCATTGTTTTGGTTTATTTTTCATCTAATGTACATACAGTCTCAAATTGCTGCATTATTTTTAATGGTAGCATGAATAAATAACAGTTTACCCATTATATTACAGTTTCTTTAAATTTTTACTATTATATGCAAAAATGACAGGAATATCTTCACATGTAGTTGCGCTCATATTTTTAGCTATTTAAATTCCATGAACTGAAGTTATTGTATAAAAGGGTATAAATACTTTCACTATTTATACTCTAGCAATATTATAAGGGCATCTGATTGACCACACTCCAAGCATCAAATAACAATTCTTTTGAAAGTTTCTCTTATATCACATATCCCAATTTGAACTTCTTTATTAAAGTCCTTATATTTTCTAACATATCTAGGTTCTACCTACAATTTTAATGTTTATTTTTGAGAGAGAGCGAGAGACAGAGAGAGAGAGAGAGACAGAGAGGGAGCAGGGGAGGGGCAGGGAGAGGGAGACACAGAATCCAAAGCAGGCTCTAGACTCTGAGCTGTCAGCACAGACCCTGACATGGGGCTTGAACCCACAAACCGTGAGATCATGATCTAAGCCAAAGCTGGACGCTTAACCGACTGAGCCACCCAGGCGCCCCCACAAAATTAATCTTTAACAACAAGTTCATACTGGTCTCAATCAGAGCCAGGATGACATTGTGAGAAAGGCACTAATAGTCTGATTCTAAAAGAAAAGCTTTATTAAAAGTGTTTATTATGTTCTGGGGCACCTAAAACATTGATCGCTCTGCATCTCTCACAAGGAAAAAATATCTGAACTAATGTGATATTGATGTATTCTAAAAGCTCCTTAAAAGCCAGTCTAACATCCAGTCCATAGATATGAACTCAAGAAAATTAATCACCCAGAATCAGCACAGGTTCACAAACATATATACACAAATCTACAGCTTAATGAAGTGTAATACTTTAAGACTCTAGTTAAAAATCACTACACTCAATTCATCATAACTCAGGTAGCCTAGATCTCTTTAAGTTGTGTATATATATTTAAAAATGGCTAACTTTTTTTATATGGATAACAGTGCAGGACTAAAAAAATATTATATCTGACTATTCTAAAATTCTTTAACAGCTTTATTGACGTATGGTTGACATACTATAAACTGCACATATTTAAAGTGTACAATTTGATAGGTTTGAATAGGTATACATCCATGAAGCCATCACCACCACCAAGATAATGAACATATCCATCACTTCAAAAAATTTCTTTGTGCTTCTCAGTAAGCTGCTACCTCTTCTTATCCTCTACGGCCCAAGCTATCACTCATCTGGATCCACAGTATCAAAGTTTGATTTGGGTTTCTAATCAGTTACTCTGTAATGATTCAGGTAACACTGCCTGTACTCAGTGGGTTTTTTCTCCATAAATGGATATGTTATTTGAACAACAGAGGTTACTTTCTAGGAAAATTTCGGAGCTACAGATTCATTGAACCAACAGCAGCTTTAAGCATTCTGCTAAGTGCCAGTCTTGTGTGGAGATTGCCAGCCTCGTCATATATTACCACATAATTACAGACTTCCAGCATTAGCTGATAATTGGTGGTTCTTGAAACAACAGTATTTTAAAACAAATGAAAGAGGAATTAATTTGATTATTTAGAATGAAACCTTTGAAACATTCATAGCAATTCTGTTTCTTCTTCAGTTATCCTATATGTATTTGAAGATTTCTTCTTCTTCTGAGTTAAGAAAAACATACATTCAGGTAATTTTTCTTTTCTTTTATAGTTAGTGATTATTCCAATGGTCAACTGGCACAATGATCAATTCTAGGTTGTTGGTTGACTTTTTTAAGAACCTGTGTGAATATCTGATATTCAGAATTTCATTGATTTACTGTTACTCTTCACACATACTTAAAAAAGACCTCCTAGGTATTTTTTTGTCAATTCAGATGAAAAATATCTAGGGTATGTAATTCTTAATACTGAGTTCCCACTTTTTTGTATTATCATGCTTCTAGTCACTTCAATTCAAAATCTTTGGTCACTTTTGTCTTCTTAGTTGCTAAATCCTATTAAACCTTCTTCCGTGATATCTTTTTGCCTTTAGTAATGTGATCCTTTATCTTTCCAGGTACTTATGCTTAGCTTGCGCTATAGTCATATGAAACATGTCCCCCAGTGCATGATGTTTGACTTTTCTTTGCCCATGCTGTTTCTTTTGCATAGATTTTTTTTTTTGTCTTTTCTTGGCAAACCTCAACTACCCATCCAATGTTAACTCTTGTATAAATCACTTATTAGACTCCTCCGTGCAATTAACTGTTCCCTGTTCTTAGGTCTTTAACACTTTAAGCATTCATCTACTACAGCTCTTATTATAAGAAATTGTGATTATTTCTTCACACATCTCTATTTCATATCCTCTTGAGTTCCCTGAATATAGACACCACCACATATCCTATACATTACTAGAGCGTGGAACACAGTAGGCCCTCAGTCCCTATATATGGGTTAAATAAATTCTTCTTTTCTGTGAGTTTTCCACCATTCTAATTCAAATCCCTATTGGTGCATTATCCAAATTTTTGCTTCCAAATAGGTCTGCTTGACTGTAACCTCTGCCTCTTCCAGTTGATTTTGTATATTAGCACAGAATTATATTCCTAAACTGCTATTTTGGATCATATAATTTCTCTGCTCAAAACCCTTTAATAACTTCCCACTTCCTTTAAATTCAGACCCAACTCTTTAATCAAGCATTCAAGTATCACTGCAATCTAACCCTAAGTTGTTATCTTATTTTATTTTATTTTATTTTATTTACTTTATCATCTATTAATTTTCCTTACACAAACTCTATACTAGTCATATAGAAGTACTTACATTTTCTGGAACATCTTGTAGTTTTTTTTTTTATTTTTTTTATTTTTTAAACATTTATTTATTTTTGAGACAGAGAGAGACAGAGCATTAATGCGGGAGAGTCAGAGAGAGAGAGGGAGACACAGAATCGGAAACAGGCTCCAGGCTCTGAGCTGTCAGCACAGAGCCCGATGCGGGGCTTGAACTCACAAACCGCGAGATCATGACCTGAGCCGAAGTCGGACGTTTAACCGACTGAGCCACCCAAGCGCCCCATCTTGTAGTCTTTATTTTTGCTACATTATTCTTTAAAAAATAGGTTCTCTATTTTCAAAGTAGACTTTTTATTGAGGTATAACACATATACAGAAAAGTGTACAAATTGGAAGCCTGACCCTGAAGTATTGACTCAGACTAAATGGAGAGACAGAGAAGGTTCTAGTCATGCCTAATGAGTTCAGCCTGCAGCCAACACCTAGCTAACTACAGCCATACTAGTGACCACTATGAACACCATTAGAAGAACTGCCTGCCTGAGTCTAGCTTTGATTACAGAATTGTGAGAATATAAAACTGCTTTTGTTTTAAGCCACTAATTTGTGGGGTGGTTGGTTACATTGAAATACTCCCTTCTTTGCAATTACCAATCCCCTTCAAGGGTAACTTGACTTCTATTTCCACTGAGTTTATATAAACAAATTCACATAATGTGCAATGTCTTTATTTTACCTTCATCCTTGGAGAAAAATTTTGTTGGATATACAATTCTGGATTGGTAGATTTCTTTCAGCACTTTAAAGATTTTATTTTAAGTTATCTCTACACTCAATGTAGGGCTGGAACTTACAACCCTAAGATCAAGAGTTGCATGCTCTACAGACTGTGCCAACCAGAGGCCCCCACTTTTAGCACTCTAGAGATGTTGTTCCACTCTCTTTTAACCTCCATTGTTTCTGATAAGAAATCTGTAATTGTTCATATAGTGTTCCCCTTGTATGTGATGTGCTATTTTGCTCTAGCAACTTTCAATATCTTCTTTTTATTTTTTGGTTTGGTAGTTTGATTATAATATGTTTAGTTTTGGTTTTCTTTGTATTTATTCTGTTTGTGGCTCACTGAGCATCCTGAATCTAAAAGTTCAGGTCTTTGATAAGAACTGGAAAAATTTCAGTCATTATTTCATCAAATATTTCTCCTGACTCATTCTCTCTCTCCTTACCTTCTGGGACTCCAATTACAGAGCCCTTTGATATTGTCCCACAGGTTACAGAAGCTCTGTTCATTCTTTTTCAATCTTTTTTCCCCTCCATTCTTCACACCTGATAATTCCTATAGCTCTGTATTTAAGTTTGCTGGCTCTCCTGTCATCTCTAAATTGCTGAAAGAACATCTATTGAATTTTTTATTTCAGAGATTGTATTTTTCATTTCTACAATTTCCACTTTTTAAAGTTTCCATTTCTCTGAGATTTTCTAAATGTTCATTCATATGAGCAAATTTCCCTTTACATCTTGGAGTACAGTTAAAATAACTGTCTTAAAATTGTGTGCTAATTCCAACATCAGAGTCATTTCAGAGTTGGTCTCTACTGATATCCTTTTTTAAAATTTTTTACCTTTTGAGCTTTTTTATTTGAGTATAGTTGACACACAATGTTATACTAGTTTCAAGTGTATAACATAGTGATTCAACTTCTCTATATGTTATGTTATGCTCACCAGAAGTATAGCTACATCTGTCATCACACAACACTATTATAATATCATTGACTATATTGTCTATGCTATACCTTTTATTACTGTGATGTACTCATTTCATAACTTGAAGCCTGTATCTCCCACTCCTTTTCACCCATGTTGCCCATCCTCCACCTTCTTCCCCTCTGGCAGCCATTAGTTTGTTCTTTGTATTAATAGATCTGATTCAGCTTTTTACCCCTGATTCTGCTTTTTTTGTTGTTCATTCATTTGTTTTGTTTTTTAGATTCTATATATGAATAAAATTATATAGTATTGTATTTCTCAGTCTGACTTATTTCACATAGCGTAATATCCTCCAGATCTTTCCATGTTGTCACAAATGACACAATCCCATCCTTTTTTCTCTTTTTACATTTTTAAAAATGTTTATTCATTTTTGAGAGAGAGAGAGAGCAAGCGGGGGGGTGGGGCGCAGGGAGACAGAATCAGAAGCAGGCTCCAGGCTCTAAGCTGTCAGCACAGAACCCAATGTGGGGCTCGAACCCATGAATGGTGAGATCAGACCTGAGCTGAAGTTGGACGTTCAACCAACAGAGCCACCCAGGTGCCTCAATCCCATCCTTTTTTATGCTATGCAATATTCCACTGTGTGTGTGTGTGTGTGTGTGTGTGTGTGTGTGTGTATGTCTGTCTGTTTGTCTGTCTGTCTACCACATCTTACTTATCCACTTGTCTATCAATGGACACTTAGGCTGCCTCCACATCTTGGCTATTGTAAATAATGCCAAAGCTACAATGAATACAGGTCTGCATAAATCTTTTTAAATTAGTGTTTTTGTTTTCTTTGGGTAGATACCCAGTTCCAGTGATTTCTTTTGTTCTTCAGTATACATGTTTCTTTGTATGTCTTATAATTTTAGATTGTATTCTGAGTATTGTACATGAGATGCGGAGTAGGGGTTGGCAAACTACAGCCAGTGGGCAGGTCACCTGATTTGTAAATAAAGTTTTAGCGGAACACAGTCATGCCCATTTGTTTATGAACTTTCTGTAAAGGCTTTTGCATTACAATGGCATGGTTGAGTAGTTGCAACAGAAACCACTTGGCCTATAAGGTCTAAAATATTTAATCTTTAATCCTTTAAGAAGTTTGCTAACCCTATTGTAGAGACCAGTCAACTATGTTTCCACAAAGAGGGTTAATTTTTTTTTTAATCAAATAGGCAGTTAAACTTGGCTAGACTCAAATTCTAACCTGTCAGTCAGACTACATGCTTTCTATCAAGTTTTAGGCATGCCACTTAATGCCAGCTTAGGCTTGCCCTAGAGATAAAAGCCATGAGAGGAAACTTAAGACCATTCCCTTCCTTCAAATATAGATGCCCCTTCAGTTTCCGCCTAATTTTCATTGTTTTTTTAATGTTCCCAGGTAGTTGCTTTTATGATATTTTGTATAGCATTTCAATTGCTACCTGAGGAAAGAATGGGCTGATAGGACCTATTTTTACTGTTAAGTTGGAAGTCAGGATTCACTCTTTCAGGTTTGATTTTGCTCAAAATTATGTTATATTCCTTCATTCATTCTCTTTTCATTCCATATTCCACTGTATTAATATATCACTAATGTATCCATTTTACTGTTTATAGACATTGTATTGTTTCTAATTATTTTGGTCATTACAAATAGTACTGCTATATTTGTTATAGCAAAAGACTAGAAATAAACCAAATAACCAAATGTACATCAGAAGATTAGTAAACTAAGTTGTGCATTAATGAAATGGAATACTATGCAGTCATAAAAATATGGAATGATCTCTAAGATATATTAAGTGAAAAAGGTGTGGAAAAATATGCATTGCTGACTTCCAAAAGAAGCACTGATTGATGCTGGGGAAAAGAACTGAACAGATGAGGAGTAAGATTAGGAAGAAAAATTTCATACTTTGTAAATGTATATTAAAAACAAATTCATAGAAAAACACATATGAATATATTATGTATATCTTCCCATGCTAATAAAACACTTTTCTGACTAATCAATTTCCATCTTATGGATATATTAATAAATTCTCTGTGGTTGAATATGTAGACTAGAATGAATAAAGTCTCTGCAAAGTAATATGGAGAGAGTCCCTGGATATGTTACAAAGTGAAAAAAGCAAAGTACAAAAGAGTACCAACAGTGTGCCATCTTTCAAATAAAAAGAAAGGGTAAATAGAAAAATATTCACATATCTGCTCATTTGGGCATAAACAAATTTAGAAATGAAATGTCTATGAACTGTTGATGGATAAATAGAATATTTATATGTAGTAGGTAGAATAATGTCCCTCTAAAATTCATGTCCTTCCTGGAATCTCAAAATGTGACCTTATTTAAAAATAAGCTAGATGTAGCACTGGGTGTTGTATGGAAACCAATGTGACAATAAATTTCATATATTAAAAAAATTAAAAAAAAATTAAAAAAAATAAAAATAAAAATAAGGTAGATGTAATTGCACATGGAATTAATTAAGAGTGTCCTGGGTGCCAGTGTGGCTCAGTTGGTTAAGTGTCTGACTTTGGCTCAGGTCATGATCTCATGGTTTTTGAGTCTGAGCTCTGCATTGGGCTTTGTGCCGACAGTGTAGAATCTGCCTGGGATTCTCTCTTTCTCCCTCTTTCTCTGCTCCTCCCCCACTCGTACTTTTTCTCTCTCTCAAAATAAATAAATACTAAAAAAAAAGAGTGTCCTTATAATAAGAAGTGAGAGAGAATATAGATATAGGGAAGAAGGCTATGTGAAGACAGAGGCAGAAATTGGAGTGATACATCTATAAGCCAAAGACTTATAAGAAATGCCAAGGATTGACTGCCAAGAACCACCAGAAGCTAGGAAGATATAAAGAAGGATTCTTCTCTATAGACTTCAGAGGGAACATGGCCCTGCTGATCACTCTACATGCTGATCTATGGAGACTGTTAGCCTGCAGAACTGTTGAGAGAATAAATTTATGTTGTTTTAAGGCCCCCTGTTTGTAGTAAGTTGTTATTATGCCATGCAATGGAATATTACATGGCAATAAAAAGGAATAAGTTATCGATACATGCTATAATATGGATGAACCTTGAAAACAGTATACTAAATGAAAGAAGCTTATACAAAAGACCATGTATTGTAAGTTTCCATTTTTGTGATTTTCCAGAATAGGCATATGTACAGAGACAGACTAGTGGTTGGAAAGGACTGGGAGAAGTTAGAGAATCTGAGGAGAGAGTTTCTTTTAGAACATAAAAATGTTCTAAATTGATTGTGGTAATGGTTGTACAACTCTGTGAACATACCAAAAAATTGCATTATACATTTTAAATGAGTAAACTGTATGGTATGAGAATTATATCTCAATAAAGCTGTTTGGGGGAAAAAAGATGAAATATAGGAACATAGAGCCAACCTTAAAACAGACTCCTAACTATAGAGAACAAACTGAGGGTTGCTGGAGGGGAGGTGGGCAGGGAGATGGGCCAAATGGGTGATGAGTATTAAGAAGGGCACTTGTGATGAGCAGTGGGTATGAGAATTATAAAAAAGAAAAAAAAAAAAGAAATACAAGAAGGATAAATCAGTAACTAATGAGTTCTGCTGCCTCCAAGAAATAGGTGGAAAAGGATGAAAGAATAGGAAAATGGCAAAGGAGAAGTAGGGATGTGGGGAGAGTGATACTTCACTGAGTATATCTTTATAAATAGATACTATGGTATCTACAGAACCATGGTAACTTTCTATATACCATTAAAAAAATTAAAATTAACTAGGATGTGGGGGTAAACTCTTTTGTGTTGCACTGGAGCAGGCAATGTCAGTATGAACCCATATTTTACACACACACACACACACACACACAGGTGTGTGCACATATTCATATATTTCCTAACTCTACCCACAGAGAAACTTAAGAGTAAAGACAAGTCAGTAGCAATGAGAACAGCTACTGACAAGAAAAGGAACCAGAATTCTTTTCTTTTTAAAGTAGGTCCCACGCCCAATGTGGGACTCCAACTCAGAACCCTGAGATCAAGAGCAACCCTGAGATCAAGAGTCAGATGCTCTACTGACTGAGCCAGCCAGGCACTCCAAAAGGAACCAGAATTCTGAGAAATGGCTGATTCCATTCATAGGGCAGAAAAACTTGGAGCATCTCATGCCAGAATATAAATAAGTCAAAAAATGATGCCAATATGTCAGAAGAGTAAAGCAGCCAACTTGAAGGCACTTTCAATAGCCAAATCTAGGACAATCTGAGCAAAAAATAAAAAAATAATAGTAATGAATTTTAATCATAGAATATATAAATACCCACAAGTCCATAGGATAGAAATAAGTAAATGACTAAACAAATGGGCAGAAAAGAAAGCTCTCCTGACAGCAGAATTCTAATAAACATATAAGGAATAATAAAAATGGATAATCATTATTTGGCTAACGCCACAGTAATAATTATTACTGATCAATAGATGTTAAAATTAGAGCAAAAGTATGATGAGATAAAGAAAAATGAAAGAAAGACACATAACCTTAAAGTATTTTCCCACAAGGTATTTATTCATTAAGAAAGGAGAAATACTAATTTTACAATGGAGAATTATGAGAGGCGCCACCTTAACTAAGTGATCAAAATTAGTATCACCACTACTGGTATCATATGCCTCCTGATATGATACACTAAGAGCATAATTTCATTTTTGTACCTAAAATGTATAACTTGAATTTAATCATGAGGAAACATTAGTCAAACCCAAAAAGAAACTATACAAAGTAACTGTACAGTACTCGTCAAAAGTGTCAAAGTTATGAAAGATAAAGGCAAGACTGAAGAATTATACAAGAATGCAAGAGAATAAGAGAAATTGACTAACTGCTAATGCAATGTGGGGTCTTGGATTGTATTCTAGACCAGAATAAGAACATTTAGTGGGATAACTGGTGACATCTGAATAAGGTTTGTAGTTTATTAATAGTATTTTTTAATATTAATTTCCTGGTTTTGATAATTATACTATGGTTATATAAAATGTTAGTATTTAGGAAAGCTGGGTGAAGGATATATGGAAGATCTCTACTATTTTTGCAGCCTCTTTGCTACAAAATGAGAAGACAAGAATATTAAAATTTTAAGATCAATGATGTTAGGAGTATCCTTGTATGTAAATCTTTGTGCATATGCTAAATTATTCCATAGGATTAATTCCTGTAATGAAAATTATTGAGTCAAAGGATATGCATATTTTAAAGGCTTTTGATACATATTCTCAGGCTGTCACCCAGGAAAGCTGTACAAAATTTCTCCCATCAGTACTGGGTCTCAATTACTTTTCAAATTTCCAAGGGGTACCAGATGACCTCTAATGTCATTTCTAGTTCTTATTTGCATCAAAATCTCACATATAGTGCATAAATCAGTTTATATGTCACTTAAAAAATATACTGTCTTCCTGATTACTAGTGTAAAGTGAACTCATGTTTGCATTATTTCTACAGCCCATTTCTTGGTAAAATTCACATAATGTTTTCTATATATGATTTTCTAGTGTATATCTCACCTGTTTTATTTAAGTATAAACTCTTTGAAGGAAGGGCCATATATCTTTGCTTCCAATGTTACCCCACCACAGTATATGTTATATGTAGCAGTGGTTCAATTCAGCACTGCAGGAGTCGAGTGGCTACTTGCTTCTTGCCATAGACATATTCAGATACCTTATTGTTTGATACTTCAAGTCCTATATTGTCTGGATGAGCTCCTTCTTCATTTTGCCCTCCTTATATCTTTCCTGGGTCTTTATAGTTCAGGATGTACTAGCAGAGTTGGGTACCAACTCTAAGCTAGTCCTAACAAGGGCAGGATATGAATCAAGAGTAGGGCATGGAATTACTTTAGACCTCCAAATGTAAGCTATCATGATCCATCCAAGGCAAAGATTTGTTTTACCTTAGTAAGTTGTCTTCTGCCTTATCAGTCTAGATAGTCTATTTTTAGCCCTGAGTGATTATTCTTCCTAACATTCTAGAGTCCACCTTCTAAAAACTAGATTGCTCTAACTCCAATGCATTTACTAAGGATTTTAGTGTTTGCTTGCTCCTGGCAATCTTTCCTTTCAGAAGACCAATATAGCTCCTTTTATATAATAATAGACTTCTGTGGGGGCACCTGGGTGGCTCAGTTGGTTAAGCATTCGACTTCGGCTCAGGTCATGATCTCCCAGTTCGTGAGTTCGAGCCCTGCATTCTGTGCTGACAGCTCACAGCCTGGAGCCTGCTTCGGAGTCTGTGCCTCCCTCTCTCTCTCTGCCCCTCCACTGCTCATACTCTGTATGTCAAAAATAAATAAACATAAAAAAAAAAAGAATAGATTTCTTTGAATGATACTGATTGCCTCCTGAAAAACAGCTTTTTTCCTCTTCCCACCACCACTTCTAGCTCATGTAATACCTTGGTATGTTCATACCAGAATTGCCGAGACTGCTGTACCCTCAGAGATTGTACTTAAAATGACTTAGTGCCAGATTTCCTACCAACTCCTGTGTCCACACACTTTGTCTCAATATCTGTCGCACCTGAGTTAAGTTTTTCCCAGTCCCTGATGGCTCTGCTTTCCTGAGTTTCCTATTTAACTGATCTGCTATGCTTCCTTCCTGGACATTAATCTAACTTACTATATAATCTACCTTATCAAAGCTTGTAAACTATAGAAACAGCACAAAAGGTCAACACCCAGAACTTTTTTGACTGGCATGATTCATCTAGAGAAAAATTATCACCCTAATAATATCTACTTAATATTTCCATTCTCCTCTGTTTAGGTAAAACTCAGAATAACTGGAAGGGAAAAGTTAGGTGTGCTTTGAAGCTGAATTGAAACCACCAAATACGGGAGCGCCTGGGCGGCTCAGTCAGTTAAGCATCAACTTCAGCTCAGGTCATGATCTCACGGTTCGTGAGTTCAAGCCCTGTGTCGGGTTCTGTGCTGTCAGCTTGGAGCCTGGAGCCTGCTTCAGATTCTGTGTCTCCCTCTCTCTCTGCTCTTCCCCTGCTCGCTCTCTCTCTCTCTCTCAAAAATAAATAAAACATTAAAAAAAAAAAAAAAAGAAACCACCAAATACATAGTAACACATGGAAAACGGAGCTGTAAAGAGATCCCAGATTAAATGTCAGTACTGTCAATGGTGACAAATGCTTTTATGCTTTATAGATAAGCTTACAAGTAGGACGGTGGGTTGGGCTGTTGTTATCACGTGTGAAAGAAACCTAATGACCCCCATTATGATCTACTTATGCTGACATACCAACAAGCAGGTTTCTAAAAGTTTACTGCAGCTGAATGTTCAGTTAAGGTTTAATATATTTATTGAACATATACTAATATATCCATTTAATATATAATATAGATTTAACATATTAATATATTTAATAAATATGTTATTATATATAATAACATTTTTTCCCCTAAATGGTTCTTTGTACTTATAAAACATCCAATAAAAAAAATCTAAATGTAGATATCTTTTATAGAGGAATGTGAAGATACAAATGGATAAAGTCTAAGGCTATTTCAAAATAAAGCTTTTTTGATTACCTTTTGTGTCAAATTCTCAAAGTAGCTAGAGCCGAGGCTCTTTAAATCTATACGGATTTGCTATAATGGTTTATGCTTTAAATGCTTTAGCAGATTCCAGAACAGCTGACTGTAAAACTATTTATTTGCTCATAACAAAGAACACTGTTGATCTTTCACAATAACCATGCTACGATCTGTAATTTATGGTGGAAATATAATGGTTAATCCTACTGCAAGACACAGAAAGTCAAGGCCATGGTTTACTTCCTAGAACTAATGGGCATATTCAGATTAACCAGCAGTTTAGACAGAAATATGAACCTTGCTTGGGATCTGTGTAACTGTTTCAGGGAACTACATCTTTTAGTCTAGGCCTCCACTCATTGTTCCTCATCCAATCTTCCTTAAGACCTAGATACATTCTAGATATTTAAGCTACACCTAGAAGGCATAAGACCATTTTAAAACAGTTTCATTAAAATATTAGTCACAGAAAGAACACTGTTCAATAGAAAATTCAATGACAAAGATGTATAAGAAAAATTTTACAAAAAATTCACTTTGAATCATAGAATATAATCACATTATACAGCTTATAAATGTAGACTCTTTAGTGAAGACATATTGTTACTGCTCCTATTTTATCATTTACTTATTAAACCCTAAACCGGGAATATCTCCTGGAAATGGAGACATTTCTCTGTTATCTGCTGATTCTATATAGATTTTTAAATGGAGTGAATATAGTTTATTTTATTTTAAACATTATTTTGAACTTCTATTCCTAGCTTCCAGTGTTTACTATCAATATTTGTGTAATTTTATTAACAGCTATACTATCTCCTAATTTAGTGCCAACTGCAAATTTTATTAATGGGTTACTTACTCTTTTTCCTTAATTTAAGGGGGAAAAAAAGCTTAATAAAGCCAGTCCAGCAGCAATTCTTTTAGAAAGCACGTTAGTATGAAATGTCTCCATGACTGAATTCATTACCCTTTTGCATTAGTCTTTGTTTATCATCTTTAAACCAACCCAATCTTTATTAATTTTCTAAGGCATTTTCCCTAGTGCTCTTACCATGATTTATATATGGCTCTTTTTCTCTATCTACAATTTTCCAAACCCTATCAAATTTGTCTCACTCTAACCCCATGGGTTTGTTCATTACTAATACCTTTTAGAGGGATTATTGCAGCTTTTATTCCTGGCATTTAATAAAAAAAAAAAATCTTCATGTTTAGTATCTGCTGATCCCTCTGAAACAGGGCTTTATAAACAAATAGAAGTGCATTATGATAAACTGACCACAAGATGTTTCTCAGCCCAAATGATTGCTTCTCTCTCTGTATGTACTCTAAGCACTTAATCATGTACTGCCCAGCATAGCATTCAAAGGCCTATCACAACTTACCATTCATGCCTACCCACAACTCTCTCCCCAGTATTTGATATTCTCTGTGATACATCATACCTTTTATGGTCTCTTTGCTTATTGATCTTCTTATTCCATTAATTTATATTCCTTTGTAATCTCAACTTGCCAAATATGAACTATATTCTTCAAAGCCTAGTTAAGATATCACTTCCTTTGTGAAACTTTTCCCAATTTCTTGAGCCTTTTGTTCTATAAACAGTTCATAAAAGTCGTATACTACTTTTCAAATTGTGTTAGTGGATTATGTCTCTCCTAGATTTCAAGGAATAGAGTTTTTGCCTTATTTATCTTTAAAACCACAATTCTTGACACATAGTAGGCACTCAGTAAAACCATACTGATTTGAGTTCATTTGTACTGTTACTTTACTGTTTTATCTATTTGTATCTTGCCTCTCTGACTTGTCCTACTAGCGATTCTCAGATTTCTTTAAGTTCTATATTACCCAGCATATTCTTAGCATATGATCAAGAATCTTTGAGTTAGAAGAAATGTTAGAAATAGTACAGTCCAAAAACTCAGCCAATACAGAATTCATTTTACTAAATACCTTTGCTTAACTGTCTATAATAATAGGCATGACAATATGGACTTGTTTGCTCCCGATAGCCCAAGAATAAATAATGGCACCCACTTTCACTCTCACTCTCAAAAGTATTGAAGTTTTGTTGATAAATGTTATGGTCATCTTAATAATGGTCATCTTGATGTACTTTCTCACAAGTACTGGATAGCTGAACAATCCTAATTATTGTATCCTTTGAATTCTGAACCATGTGGATGTACTGCCTATTCATAGAACATTAAAAAAAAATTTCTCCTTTGTAAGGTAGATGAGAATAGAGTTCTAGGACTAAATGAAATAGTTAAGAGTACAAGGAAAATTTAGGGGTGCCTGGGTGGCTCAGCTGGTTAAGCGTCTGACTTCTGATATCAGCTCAGGTCATGATCTCGCAGTTTGTGGGTTTGAGCCCCACATTGGGCTCTGTGCTGACAGTGCAGAACCTGCTTGGGATTCTCTCTCTCTCTCTCTCTCTCTCTCTCTCTCTGCCCCTTCCTGCTTGCACTGTCTCTCACTCTCAAAGAAATAAAAATAAATGTTTAAAAATAGAAAGACTGCATTTTAAAAAAAGAGTACAGGGAAAATTTAATATAAATAAATTGAATAGGTGGCTAAGCGCAAAATGATTAATTTGACAAAAAACTAGGACATTTTCTTGAGATTTTAGATTGCTTATTAAAACAGAAAGGCACTGAATATAAGAACTTAAAATAGCTTAATAGTTTCTCTCACAGATGAATATAGGGGAAGGGAAGGAAAGATAAGATAAAAATAGAAAGGGAGGCAAACTATAAGAGATTCTTAAATATGGAGAACCAACTGAAGGCTGCTGGAGGGGAGGGGAGTGTGGGGATGGGTTAAATGGGAGATGGGCATTAAGGAGAACACTTTTTGGGATGAGCACTGGGTGTCATATGTAAGAGATAAATCACTGGGGTTCTACTCCTGAAGCCAAGACCACATTGCCTCAATAGAAGCCGAGAAAAGCTAAATAAACTTGAAGGGCCAAGATAAAACAATAGGGGAAAATCCTCAGGAATAGTGGCTTCTATTTGTGCTACTTCAAGGGTCAATAAGCATCAAAAAATGATGTAAGTTTCTAAAGAAGTTTAATTAGGATAAACTGTCTTGGCTAAGGCTTAAAGGAATAAGGCGAGAATTAAGTCTTCATTTAAGTACAGTTTTCAATATCCAATAAGCAACTGTTTTATTCTTTTTAACCAAAGAAAATTCTAACTTTTCAGTTATCTGAATCAGATTTTTTCTGCTACACCTCCAAAGATTTTTATCTGAGCCAGAAACATGCATGCCGTGCTTCAGCCAAAATAAAATTCTGCCGCCAAGCTGTAATGCTCTGAAAAATAAATTTTGGAGTCTAATTGAATTTCAGAAGAATCACTCACTGGGTACAAACAATAATTATTCTGAAAAACATTTGGTAATATACTTCCTAGATGAATATCCATTTATAATATATTTTCAAGTGCTTTAAATTATAGAAATTGATTATTTGGAGTTTTGTAAGAAGATGGATACATTCTCTAAGAACCATTTAAGTTAATGCATACATATACATCTATAAATGTGTAGGTAAATGTAGCTATATCATCTAGATATCCATTCACATATACATAATGCATTTATAATATACATATACATACTTCCACATGAGAATGTTTTATCCAGCTCTAAAAAATTCTAACGAAAAGTCTTAAAATTGGAAATTATTTGGCTGAAGCTCTGAGAAACACAGTTAACCAAATATCTACTAGATCATACATGGATTTTTCTTGAGCCAAAAGGTCTCTGGATGTATTCCTATAAGAAGATTTATCTTACTAACATCTATTGGTATTGATCTAATGGTTAAGTATAATGAAGGAGCAGAAAGTAATCCTTTAAATATACACATTCTGAGATACACTATAAGCCAGGTTTTTCCCAACTTTGGCATTACTGGTATTTTGTGCCAGATAATCCTTTGTCATGGATGGCTGTCTTATGCATTATAGGATTGTTCTCTATCTACTAGATACCAGTTGAATCCCCCCATTCTCTACTGTCCACCCAGTGGCGACAACCAAAAGTGAGGGGAAAAAATGCTTCTAGTTGACAATCACTGCTATAAATAAATGAGGCAATGTAATATAAAACAGATTAGACTAGACTGGGATTTAAGAGGTTCTGATCCAGGCTTTTTGGCTCTGACTTTGGGATCTTGGGTAAATTACTGAATCCAGCCATTCTCAAAGTAGGTTATGGATGGCAGTATTGCTAAATCATCTAAGAGCCTTATATGACAGATGAATCCACTTAACTTTCTTAGGCCATGAAGTGGGAGATCATGAAGTGAACTGAAATCAAGACTCGGCATCTCAACTGACTGAGCAACCCAAGCACCTCTAATTTTTTTTTTTTATTTGAGAGAGAGAGAGAGAGAGAGCATGAGCGGGATAGAGGGGCAGAGAGAGAGAGAGAATCCCAAGCAGGCTCCACGTTCAGTGCAGAGCCCAACGCAGGACCTGATCCCATGACCCTGGGATCATGATCTGAGCCGAAATCAAGAATTGGACGCTCAACCGACTAAGCCACCCAGGAGCCCCTTTCTATTTTATAATAAAAAATATTGACTAGGGGCTTTAATTTAGACTCTAATGCCATAGCTTATGATAAACCAATTCCTATACTATAACAGTCAGAAAAGTTGCAAAATAAATAAACAGATGAAGGTATGAGAGAGCTGTCAAAGTAGCCAAGACTTGAGATAAAATTCCTGACGTAGAAAACCTTAAAGAGCTAGGCTGGTATTTTAAAAGTTGATTTTCCCTTCAGGACATTTGCAAATTCTTGGCTGGGTTAGAGGTTGAGAATCTAGGTAAAGGGCTCTTAAGAAGAGGCAGAGAAGCCAATAGAGCTTTTGACAATCTCCAGCGTTGCTGAGACAAAATTGGAGATTGGGGCTGCCAAGGCAGTAAGAAATGAGGTGCCACATTCATGAAGAGAAGGGAACATATGGATTAAGTCTGACACTCAGGGGTCTTCTCCTTTGAGATATTTGCCAAATTTGTAATGTTACAGAACAAGAATGTAAGACATTAAGCAAAAGACCTCTACAAGGTAGAGTAGTAATTTTAGCAGTTGTATGGTGCCAACAACAACCTATCAAGGAGTGTGGACCCTAGTAAATACTGTAGGATTTCAGTTGAGATTTCAGGAGAGCTATAGTATAGGAATGGAGGCAAATTAGAAGCCTTACAAAAACTGTAACCCAACCTTGAGTCAGCTCAATCCTTGATATATCTACTCTAGCTGTTTTGTATAAAAAGATAATACCATCAACAGAAATGCTATAATTTATTACAGACAATATTTAGCATTTAATGAAAAATTATCAGGCAAACAAAAATATAAGCACCCCCCCCCAAGAAGACAAAAAACTAGACTCACAGACGACTGAGATATCATAGTTTTTGGACATGAAATTTATTATTTTTTTGAACGTGTGATTAACAGGTTCAAAAAAAAATGACAAGGTAGATTAACATCGTATAGAACTGGCAGCAATAAAAAAGAATCAAGTAACATAAAAAAATAAGAAATTTGACTATTGAAATAAAGAACTCAATAGATGTGTTGAAATGCAGATTGGACAAAGTAGAAGAGAGAGGACAGTTAAGTTACAAATCAGTACAAATATATATGCTGCTGATTTTCCCACTGTTGTCCCAGGTAAAAACTGACAATGGGGAACAACTGATTGACTTTTAAGGGGATTCAGGTGGAACATATTTGGTGTTTAAGCTAATTTAAGTTTGTTGGTTTAATTAAGATAGACATGTCTTTGGGTTATCAGCATTAAATATGAAACTTTTATTCTACCTAGGTTTGTAAAGGTCAAATAAGCTCATGTTATCTCTGTTGCAACTTGTTACCAAAAAAATGACTTAAAATAATGGTTAATTTTGTCTGTCTCAAAGTTTTCAAGGGTAATTGTTAAGATAGCTTTCAGTCTTTGGTAACCTGAAACTTAAAAGTTTTGCGTGCATGATAAATGGGATTGAATTCATTGAACATCTAGGTCTTTTTCAAATAGAATGGAATGCTAAAACATTAATTAATGAAAACAGATTTTGCTTTTGACTTCTTATTGCAGAGAAACTAAGGCTATTTTGGTCTGTTGGTAAACATGCTTTGTGCTTAAGTGGTTCATAAGTTTGCCACCTAAAGAATTCTGGTGTAACAGTTCACAATTGGTTACTACTAAGTTTTCACTGGAGACTAAGGTTTCTAAGAGTTAAAATTCTGCTAAATATAATTAAGACTGATGGAAATAAGAAAAGCAACTCTGTATGTAAAAAAGTAGGAGATGTGTAAGAAAGATATAAGGAATGGAAATAGATTTCTGTGGAAGGTAAAAGAAAAAGAAAGTAATTTTGTCCTAAATGAGACTGGTTGTTTGAAGAAAAATGGCTTGGGACAAAATGTGAAGGCAAAGTAAAGTTGTAGAAATTCTTGAAGGGAAATCTTTGGAAAGGTTAGGTTGTGTGGTTAGGACAGACTAAGGTTGCAATGAATGGATTTTAAAAGTACACTGGTGGGAATGCAAACTGGTGCAGCCGCTCTGGAAAACAGTGTGGAGGTTCCTCAAAAAATTAAAAATAGACCTACCCTATGACCCAGCAATAGCACTGCTAGGAATTTACCCAAGGGATACAGGAGTACTGATGCATAGGGGCACTTGTACCCCAATGTTTATAGCAGCACTCTCAACAATAGCCAAATTGTGGAAAGAGCCTAAATGTCCATCAACTGATGAATGGATAAAGAAATTGTGGTTTATATACACAATGGAATACCAAGTGGCAATGAGAAAGAATGAAATATGGCCTTTTGTAGCAATGTGGATGGAACTGCAGTGTTACGCTAAGTGAAATGTCATACAGAGAAAGATACCAAATGTTTTCACTCTTATGTGGATCCTGAGAAACTTAACAGAAGACCATGGGGGAGGGGAAGGAAAAAAAAAAGAGAGGGAGGGAGCCAAACCATAAGAGACTTTTAAAGACTGAGAATAATCTGAGGGTTGATGGGGGTTAGTAGGGAGAGAAGGGTGGGTGATGGGCATTGAGGAGGGCACCTGTTGGGATGAGCACTGGCTGTTGTATGGAAACCAATTTGACAATAAATTTCATATTAAAATAAAAATAAAAAAATAAATAAAAGTACACTGGTATGAGGTTAAAATTCTGCTTTTCTCTCTGTTCAAAAGATAAAGTTTTCTTGGATTATTCTGCTCTTGATTAAAAAAAATAATAATAGGGGGTGCCTGGGTGGCTCAGTTGGTTAAGCGGCCGACTTTGGTTCAGGTCATGGTCTCACAGTTCATGGGTTTGAGCCCTGCATTGGGCTCTGTGCTGACAGCTCAGAGCCTGGAGCCTGCTTTGGATTCTGTCTGTCTCTCTCTCAAAATAAATAAACATTAAAAAAAGTTATAAAAACAACAACGACAACAACAATAATAATAATAAGCAAAGGTATTTTTTTCTCTTGTCTGCCAGGAAAACCAAAGCTTTATGTTTTAAATATTTAAGTTTATGCTTTTATTTGGTCTTTGGTTTCTTGGTTAAAACTTCTCAATGTCAAAGGAGCTAAGTTTTGGTAACAACTATATAACCCTACATATTTGCCTTTGGAATTTCCTATTGCCACCTTGGTTAAATAAATAAGATTTGTAATCCTATTTAGGATGTCCTTTATAACTTTCTAAGGTTTTAACTTCCCAGGACTTAAATTGTAATGAAGTCTTTGACCAATTAAGGCTTGCTTATTTGGTATGTTATGTTACTCTGTAAGCCCTGTCAAACAAATAATGATAAACCTTAGGCTGTACTGCTTGGGTAAATGCCATAACTATTCTAGGGATTATATGCAATTCCTAAAATTTTAATATGTTCTGGTATAAGGTTTTCACTTAACATTCTAAGTATTTAAGTGTTCTGTGTCACAGAAATAACTGGATTACCTTGTCAATTGCATCACAACGACTCATATCACATTGTTAACCATGTCCATTTTTGAGTTCTATCATTTATAATTAATTGTTCTGATGCTTTAGCAAAACATGTTTCATCTTTAAGGGCTTTAAGGACAAATATAGGTATTTGACATCTTTATGATTAATACTAAAATGGCTAGAAATTTCCAGAACTAAAAAGCTGCATTCAAATTGAACAAGAATTAGTAACATGGGACTAAATGAACTGAAGAAGATGGTTATAGTTCTGTGACTTTTGTTTTGAAGTATTGCTGGTTCTCTAATGTTTGCCCTTCCAGATTAAGGAAACATTCTCTTAAGATACCCATGATATACAATAGGATAAAGTATTCCTCTGTAAACAAACTAAAGCATTTAACTTTTCTACCTGAACCCTCTGAAATTCACAAACTCTCAACAAGTGTTCTTTCTTTCATGCCAATTACAGTTACTTGCATAAGTTCAATGGAAATACTGGTTATTTTAACAAAACTTTGACTGGAATGTCATATTTGAGAGCAACATGCATAGACTCAGATATGACTATACAGCTTTAAGGAACTAAGGTTGACTTTATGAAACATGGAGCCAATCAAGCCCCTTGGAAATGCTGGCCTGATACCTTGCTTATAGAGTTCCCAGCATCCTTACCAGGTGAGTAAAGAATGTCACTTCTTAAGAAACCTCAGGATATCTTGGGGACCTGGAGAAGAGGAATTCTCCCAAATCTGTAGGTATTGCAGACATGGCTTGGCTTCTGGCCTACAGAGACTACTAAAAGTCAATCTAGAGATTCCTTACAAAAAGTGCCAGCAAAGCAATTATAAAAGATCTATATGGGGGCGCCTGGGTGGCGCAGTCGGTTAAGCGTCCGACTTCAGCCAGGTCACGATCTCGCGGTCCATGAGTTCGAGCCCCGCGTCAGGCTCTGGGCTGATGGCTCGGAGCCTGGAGCCTGTTTCCCATTCTGTGTCTCCCTCTCTCTCTGCCCCTCCCCCGTTCATGCTCTGTGTCTCTCTGTCCCAAAAATAAATAAAAAACGTTGAAAACAAAAATTAAAAAAAAAAAAAAAAAAAAGATCTATATGACCAATAGCTGTTCTTGCTGTACTTATGTAAATAATTAGGTCAAGGTAAAAATTGTAGTTGTTTTACAAATGAATTAGTCTTGATTTGGCTACCTCAAAAACAGAGGTGATTCCAGAGAGAAAAACTATGCTTTAGTAACACACCTTTATGGATACTAAATCCTAGTTCTGATTGTCTTTAAATGTTTGTTGTTTGTGTAAGCTGAAGAACTTGAGGTAAACTTTAGAAAAATTGTCACCATAGCATAGGTATGGACAATCTTCTTGCTTGTTATTCTGTGGCAATAATAACAGGACCCCATGGACATATGATTATTTAAACAACTGGAAAATGGGATGGATTCCCCCAACAATTGTATATGAAAAGTCTTTTTTCACCGTAGACTTATCAATAGATAAAGACTATAGTGCTTTATTAAATTATTCAATTAAGACTGGGTTAATTCATAAATCTCTAAATATTCAAACCATATCCTTCCTAAACTTGAACTGACAGTTCCTAAAAACCCACCCCATATAAACCCAAAAGACCTGGTTTATTTAAAGGAGTTAAAGTCTAATATACCAGGGGATTTAATCCAAAATGCAAGGGCCCCTAGTCATATTATGTACTCTCACAGCAGTAAAGTTATAGAGGCACTCTTCATGGGCTTCTATATCTAAAGTAAAACCCATACCTCCTTCGCGGGAAACCAAGAAGCAAACTAATGTGTCTTTCTTATTCCTGTGAACCTGTGGAGGACCTCAAACTCCTCTCATTATGGTTGTACCTTTCTTTTTCATTCTCCTTTCCTCAATTTATACTGACAATTCCTTCTTAAAATGGGTCATTCAAAAGGATCACCACAGACATTTAAATTATAAACCAGAAAAATCCATCTGATTCCTGCTGCCTGTTCCTATTCCATCTGAGGATGCTTCAAGCCTGACATCTAAAAATCTTCTCACTGGCAGCACTGACAGACACTGGGTTTGTAATTTGCTCTAACCGTTAACCTATATTTTTCTTATTTCCATAAAAGTACCTCTTATTAATTACTTGATTGCTTACTGAACAGAGTCTATATGATAGCTATACACCACCTGTTATACTGTTAATACCTTCAGTGACTGTCAATAACATTACATTACTAAATACTAAAAAAAGTCAAATGCATAGAACAGTTCTACAAAATAAAATGGCATTAAATGTTTCAACTGCTGCACAAGGCAGAACCTGTGTTCTCATAAAAATAATGCTGTGTATACATTCCAGATTACCACAACAATATTTCCAGATTTCTAACTGACATGAATACTCGAATTGGTGCTTTAAACAATCCCTCTCCGTCCTTTAGTGAGTGGTTTAACTCCTGGACTGGAGGATTATTGTCAAATACCAAAGGACTTTTATTGGGGTTTCTTTATTCTCATTATGTTTTGCTGTTTTCTCCCTCGTATCTCTGCCTGGTACCAAGACTCCATCACTACAACTTCAAACCAACTAATGATACTAATGAACTCAAGGAGGTTCATGTATGTTGCCCACCTTGGATTTAGCTGCCTCCACCTTTTGTAACTCCCCTATGCCTTCCCAAACTGACCAATATTAACCCATATAGGCAGGGACGTCTCTATGTCCTTACTCAGCAGGAAGATACTACAGAATGAGATCTTTAACCTTCAACAACCTTAAAGATTTAAGGGTCAAAATTGTTTAGGGGCATTATGATGAGGGAGCATAGGCAGGCTGAGGGCAAAGTACAAGCTAGCACCCCTCCTTTCCAGGTGGGATATGTGTGATATTCCTCGGACCCTCCCAGGTACCCAAAAAAACCCAAGAAAGTACAAAAAACAAATGGTTAAACTGATAAGAGTCTACACCAGTTTACAAGAAAAAGGCAATCCCATCAATAGCCCGAAGTCCAGGAACTCCCTACATCTTAATGTTAATGCTTTGCTAGAGGGAAAAACAACCTTAGCTTGACAATAGGTAGGCCTCCAGTAATCTGTGAGTCTTTAGCATATGAAAATCTCTTTAGCAACCTCCCTTTTGATTTTACCTCCCCCAAGTCCACAGTATATAACCAGCCATTCTTCACAACCCCAGTGCAGCTCGCTCTTTCTGTCCATGGGTCCTGTCCCGGTGCTTTAATAAGAATCACCTTTTTGCACCAAAAACAAAACAAAACAAAACCCTCCCCACACACAAAAAAAACAAAAAAAAACAAAAAACCTCACAAATATATATGCTGAAACTGGAGGAAAAATGATAAAAATACAAAAAAAAGATCATAAATGACATATGGGACACAATAAAAAAGGCCTAAGATTTTTTTTTTTTTAATTTTTTTTTTCAACGTTTTTTATTTATTTTTGGGACAGAGAGAAACAGAGCATGAACGGGGGAGGGGCAGAGAGAGAGGGAGACACAGAATGGGAAACAGGCTCCAGGCTCCGAGCCATCAGCCCAGAGCCTGACGCGGGGCTCGAACTCATGGACCGCGAGATCGTGACCTGGCTGAAGTCGGACGCTTAACCGACTGCGCCACCCAGGCGCCCCAAAAGGCCTAAGATTTGTGTAACTGGTGTCCCAACTGGAAGGAGAGGAATGCAGTATCTAAAGAGATAATGGCTGGAAAATCTCCCAAACTAATAAGAGTCATCAACCATACATTTGTGTAGGCAAAAGAAAAATGATAAAATAATTCATAATTATTCAGATAAAAACATGGAAATGTAGGAAGAGAAGAAAAACAATGGAAACAGTAAAATTCAATTGCACAAATATTTTGTCACTACAAGGCATTAATAATTAATGTGACTGACAATAATACAAAAGGTTGGAAGTCTTAAATGGAATTGAAATGTTCTAGGACCTACCATTGTATGAGAAGTGGCAAGCCTTATAGTTTATATTTGACTCCAATATGTCAAGCATACATTTTGTAATTTTTAGGGCGAACATCAAAAGGATATACAACTACCAAGCAAATAAAAAAGGAAATGAGAATAAAAAATACTTGATCAATCCAAACGAAGCAGGAAAGAAGAAAAAAAAAAGAAGATAAACTTGTGAGACAAATAGAAAAAAAAAAAAAGAGTAATATGTGAGATATGAATCCAATTATATGAGTAACTTATATTAAATATCAACAGATTCCAATTAAAAAGTTGCCAGAATGAATTTAAAAGATAATAAAAAGTGCATTTTGATTACAAAAAAAATCTTATATTTAGGAACATAGAAAGTTTGAAAGTAAAGGGATGGAAAAACCATGCAAATACTAAAACAACATAAAGCCTGTATAGTTATACTAATAATAGATACAAATCTCAATCATAGCAGGACACTTTAATTAATGTCTCTCAGTAACTGATAAAACAAGTAGACAAAAACTAAATAAAAATATAAATGATCTGGACCACAAACTTACCAAACTTGACCTTATTGTATATACAAAGACTATATTAAAGAATGTCAGCATATACATTGTTTTCAAATGCACAAAGAAGATGGATAAAATTGACCATATGATGTGCAGTAAGACAAAATTTCAATAAATTTTGAAGAACTAAAATCATTCTGCATGTCTGACCACAATGGAATTAAACCAAAAATCAGAAACAAGAAGATAATTAGAAAATCTCCAAATATATTCTAGATATTTAAAAATTAAATAAAACTTCCTAAATAACATATGGATTAAAGAAGAAATCACAATAGGAAATGGGAAATAATTTGAACTGAATATAATGAAAACAGACATACCAAAATTTGTAAATAAAACATGGAGAAAATAGAAGAAAAAAAGTATCTGAAAATTTAAAAAGTAAAAAACAAATATTCAGTAGAAAAAAATCAACAAAGGCAGGGTTGGTTATTTTTTATTAAACAAATTTTTTTTAATGTTTTACTTATTTTTGAGACAGACAGCATGAGCAGGAGAAGGGCAGAGACAGAGGGAGATACAAAATCCTTAGCAGGCTCCAGGCTCTGAGTTGTCAGCACAGAGTTCAACGCGGGGCTTGAACCCATGAACTATGAGATCATGACCTGAGCCAAAATTGGAGGTTTAACCAACTGAGCCACCCACGCACCCCTAGAGTTGGTTCTTTATAAGACTATTAAATTGATAAACCTTGTCATGGCCATGAAAATTTGCCTCTCAGATGTGCCAGGTGGAGCTATGCTCTGAAATTCACCACTGCATTCATACTGAGGCCACATTCGCCAGGAGCACAACCGAAACAGTATGGAGACCTATTCTGGAGATATGTGGGACTCCTTTGGGCAACTTTGCTTATGGGGCAACTTTGGCTTGAGGACTCCTCTCTGGCCTTGTCAAAACTTAACCATATTGTAATCTATGCCTCTTCCTGCCCAACCTTCCTTCACTGCAACACAGGGGTCAGACCTGTACCACAATTTGACAGGTCTCCCTGCTTCCTCTGGCCCATAACTTATCTTGCCTTACAGGTGTTTCCTTCAATAAATCTCTTGATAATCTAACATCATCTAGGCATTTACTTCTTTGAAAATTAAAATTAAAATAAACTTCTAGGGAGAGTGATCAAGGAAAAGAGAAAGAGCATAAATTTAATTCCAAGATTAAGAATTAAAAAGGGAATATCACTATAGATCTGCCAGTATTTAAGAAGATGAGAGAATATTATAAATAATTTTATGTTGGATGAAAGAGACAAATTCCAAGAAAAATACAACTTTACAAAACTAACATAGGACGACTGGGTGGCTCAGTCTGTTAAGCGTCTGACTTTGGCTCAGATCATGATCTTGCGTTGAACAAGTTTGAGCCCTGCATGGGGCTCTGTGCTGACAACTCAGAGCCCAGAGTCTGTTTCAGATTCTGTGTCTCCCTCTCTCTCTGCCACTCTCCCACTCATGTCCTGTCTCTCTCTCAAAAATAAATAAAAACATTAAAAAAAAATTTTTTTTTAAAACCTGACATAGAAAGAAAAAGAAAAAAAATGAACATTCCTATTCAATTAAAAGAATCTGTAATGAAAAACCATCCAATGAACTATTCTCTTGATATTCCCTGATATTTTGATGGGTGAGCTTGTTTAAATTTTTACATAAAAACAACCTCAAGCTTATAAAACTCTCCCAGAACAGAAAAAGGGTACTTCCTAATTCACTTAATAAGGTCATCATAATGTTCATACCTAAACTAACAATGATGTTACAAGAAAGGAAAATATGAAACAAACTCTTTCATAACAACACTGCAAAAATCTAAGAAAAATATAATCAGATCAAATCTGATGATATATTAAAGGAACACCATGACTATATTGGGATTATCCCAAGAATGCAAAGATGGTTTACCATTCCAAAATCAAGCTGTGATTCACACATTAAAAAGGGGGGAGGGAGGGGAAGAAAAATTATACAGTAATGTTTAAGAGATGCAGAAAAGTTATTTAATAAAATTCAACATCCTTTCATGACTAAAAATATCTTACCATCATCAAAAACAAAACTCTTTGCAAACTATTAATGAAAGGAAACTTCCTTAATCTGTTAAAGAGTATTTGTAAAGAGACTACCACAAACTGCATCCTTTTTGATGAAATACTGAAGGCTTCCCACAGGAGACTGGAATAAGACAAAGGTACTCACTACAACCATTTCAACTGTACTCATATTCATTGTGCTTCACTGTGCTGATAGTGCAGTAAGAAAAATTAATAAAATAAATACCAAGATTGGGAAAGAAGTGAAATTGTCATTATTCACAAATGATATCATTATATACATAGAAAATCCAAAAGAATCAACAGACTTATTATTACAATTAATAAATGAAAACAATGTCATTATAAAAAATTTATATACCAGTAAAATACAAACAGAAACTGAAATCTAAAAAGATGCCATTTACAAATGGATAGCATCATTCCGAGATCTGCTCTTTACCGAAATGGATCAATGATGAGAATAGATAAATCGAAGCATCAGAAGACTTTCCAGTGTCTCTGATGCGTGATCTCTGTATTTCTCTCTCTTTTTTTAAGTTTATTTATGTTTGAGAAAGAGTGCTCGCAAGAGGGGAAAGGGCAGAGAGAGAGGGAGAGGGAGAATCCCAAGCAGGCTCTGTGCTACCTGAGCTGAAATCAAAAGTTGGATGCTTAACCTACTGAGCCACCCAGGTGCCCCTGATCTCTGTAGTTCTGAGGAGCAAAAGTAATTTAAAACAATCAGGGCTTGTGTCTGGAGTTGTGAGGGTGTGTGTGGATCTGTGTGTATAAAGATGAACAGTAGAGGGGCTCCTGGGTGGCTCAGTTGGTTAAGCTTCCGATTCTAGGTTTTGGCTCAGGTCATGATCTCACGGTTTTGTGAGTTTGAGCTCTGCACTGGGCTCTGTGCTGACAGTGCAGAGCCTGCTTAGAATTCTCTCTCTCTCTCTCTCTCTCTCTCTCTCTGTCCTTCCCCTACTCACACAGTCTCTGTCTCTCTCAAAGTAAATTAAAAAAAAAAGTGACAGTGGGTAACTGAGGACTTATTGATGGAGGAATGAGATTGGAAGTAGATATGTGTGTGTATGAAAGACTAGTCAGTTCTCAGCAATGATGAAAAGGTTTTACTACTGACTTCTATAATTATGAGTGTTTTTACACTTGATCTCAGCTCAGAATTAATTAAAAAAAAGGATAGCATCAAAAATAATAAGAGGGGTGCCAGGCTGGCTCAGTCAGGAGAGCATGTGACTCTTGATCTTGGGGTTGTGAGTTCAAGCCCCATGTTGAGTGTAGAGCTTACTTAAAAAAAATACAAAAAACAAATAATAGGAATCTTACAAAATCTAGGTATCTTATAAAAGTTATATATGTGAGACCATTACACTGAAAAAACTAACAGTTTGAGAAAAATTAAAGACCACCTAAATTAATAGAGACAGATACTCTTATGGATTAGAAAACACAATATTGTAAATATGTTAATTCTTTCCAAATTGATTTCTGGATCCAATATATAATTCAATTCAAAAAAATTCTAGTAAGAATTAAAAATTTCAGGGGGTTAACAATTTGATTCTAAAATTTGTGTGGAAATGCAAAGGGTCAAGAAACACCAGGACAAGCTTGAAGAAAAAAGTTGGAATTCTGACATTATGAAATAAAAAGACTAATTATAAGTAATCAAGAGAGTGTAAACTGGTTACAAGGATAAAGAAAACAATGGAATAGAATAGTCTAGAAGAAGACTCACAGATATCAGGTAATATGAAATGTGACAAAGGTGTTAATTTATTGCAGTAAGGGAAAGGATGTTTCTTTTAATAAATGATGGTGGGCCAACTGGTTATTCATATAGGCAAAAGACATAAATTTTTCCTCTAACCCATATCATATATAAAAATTAATTCTAATTCTAGACAGACTGTGACAGATAAAGAGTAACAAATAAAAATGAGCTAGGGATACACAAAGATTTTCTTTAAAAGAATATGAAAAATACTACCCATAAGGGGAAAACATTATTAACTGGACTAAATTAAAATTAAGAGCTTTACTTATCAAAAGATACCATGAAGAGAATAAAAAGGCAAGTCACAAAGTGGGAGAATATATTTACAATACATTTATTTAACAAAAGACTTGTATGCAGACTGCAAAAGGAATTATAAATCAATAAGACAATCTAATGTGGGCGAAAGACTCCAATAGCAACTTTACAAAAGAAGATATCTAAATACTAATAAGCAAACGAAGAGGTGCCCCACCTCACTAAATTAAGGAAATTCCAATAAAAAACACAATGAGAAACTAGAGCATACTCACCAGAATGGCTAAAATAAAAAATGGACAGTAGAATATACTGATGAAAATACAGAAAAATAAAAGCCATTCTATATACTGGTGGTGGGCATATAAATTGGTAACACCATTTTAGAAAACTAGAAGTGAAAAATAGAACTCTTCTGTATTATAACCATAGAAGTGGTTGCATGATCGTATGCATTTGTCAAAGCACACAGAACCTTGACACCATGAGGAATGAATTGTACTTATTAAAAAAACCAGCCTAGATATGAAAGGAAACCAAGGTGGAATACAAACTCTTAGAAATAAACCTAATTGTATTACAAATAAGTAATGTAACCACATTGAAGTAGATGGAATAAAAGAACTAACCCAAAGTGACTTTAGATAACAGTATTTTGACTAGACTGTAGAGGGCTACAGATAAAAAGAACTGTAAACAAACACTTAAGGAAGTAAATATGTTCTTTTCTCACAAGGGTATGGGTAATTTGAAAGTACTTTAGGATGGAACAATAAGTAAATATATTTTGGATAATGAGAGCCAGAACTTCCAATGTCAGAGGAAGTTAAAAGGAATGAAAGGGTGAAGGCTAGAATGAATTCTGTTGTTAGACTGGAATCAAAGTTACCAGCAGGTTCAAACCATGTAATTTAAGTAGATAAATATAGAAATAAATATAGAAGGATATGTATGCATGAGTTAATACACATACATATATTGCCAATCTGTTTGCTAAAAGGGTCCCAAAGCAATGATTCTCAATTAGCAATGAGCATATCTTGCATCCAGATCTGGGTTTCTAAATATCATTTGCTAATTAAAGGAAAGAGGGATACTTGAAAAAGTAGTTGATTCCAGGACGGAACCAGGGAAAATACAAGAAACTAGAGCATCTTATATTGTCAAAAAGTAATATGCTCAAAAAAGGATATTCTTAAAAATAAAGAACTTTTTTTTTCATGAATATCATATATAGACACTCTGAAAGAATGCCACTTAATTTGTTCTATTCACAACATCAGCAATGTATGCCAACAAGATCATCATTTAAAACTGGTTTGGCTGTAGTATAGATAACATTTCCAAAATGATTTATGACAATATTTTGTAGGAGTAGGAGTTGTGATGATGTGCTGACATTATTATCCTTCCAGCTGCTAAAGTTGTTTTCTTTAGAGTCTGCATTTTCTATTGCACACTTTCTGTACTTTAGGTCTACAAGAATTGTAAAACACATTGACCTTTTCTTATAATGTATAGCACTGAATATTTTTAAAGAACATGAAAACTTAACTAGCAAATGGGGTGACAAGCTTCTTTAAGGTCTCAGGAACATGAAGACAAGCAGCTTCGGTAACCTCACTTACTTATAAGGAAATGACAAAGGGCACTATGATGAGACTACCTTAAATTATAAACTAATCAAATGAATTTGGCTATTTAAAATAATATATGTAGATTGCTAGTAATAGATGAGTACATGACACTTTGTGAATTATCAAGAGAAAGAAGCATTCACCAAGGCTTGACTTATTCAAATACTAGATGTTTAGCTACTAAAAGGTTCTGTTTCTATCATCCTACAAAATCATAAACTTGGGCAACATTATCAAATCACCTAATCCAAAGGTTTCAAAGTGAGAGATGAAGGACAGACAGCATTGCTGTATTACCTAAAGGATCTTTACAACAATACACAACCCTATACTCCACTTCCCTCACACTCTACAAACCCCATCCTCATACATCTTCTCAAGGATGTATATTCTACTACTCTTCATACGGATGTATCAAGTTGAAGTGAACATACTTCTATGAAGGCAGGGCTATATTTATCAAAAGCCCACCAGGTCATTCTGACATGGCAGCCCCTGTCTTCCACATGAAACTTTTGACCTAATCTATTTTCTTCCGTTTGGCAAAAATCAAAATTCAAACAGACCAGAAAGAATTCTGAAAGTATTCAGAAAAGTCTACAATTTATTCTGGAGTGTACCTATTTCATTGTGTCACATAAGAGCAAAAGTGTGAAATGCATTATTTTCAATTTAGAATAAAAATCCTATTGCTTTTTCCAATTTTTAGTGATATATGTAGTACAGAAACCTGGAGAAATATATGTCTGTATATGTGTATGTATTCTGTATATATGCATGTATATAAAATATTTATTTTTACTACAATTGTTAATATAATAAGGTATTGATATATGAAGATCTCGTTAGTAATTGCTGTCCAGTAGGAAATAAAAATCTATAGTCTTAGTTTTTCTACAGTTTATAGACACAGGAATGACTTCCTTGACCTGACTTTTGTGCTACCTAACAGGTTCATTCAACATTTATTAAAAGGTTCAAAGTGTATAGAATCATATTTTCTTTTCTGCCTGTCATTCCTGGCTTCTTACTCTTATTACTTTCCAGTGCTCCCTGCCACCCCCACCCCAGCACTCCCCCAAAAAAGGTTGGAACTCAATTAGCCTGCAAGCAATGATACAATGGTTGATATGTGACAAAACTTCTCGGCAGATGGATATACAAAATGGAGACTCAACTGAAATAGAGGTGACCAAACAGGATTAAAGACTTTAGATTCACAGACAATTTAGCAAAGAGGAATTCAAAGAACTACATGTATAAAATAACAGAAGTGGCTTATAGACACCATATATATCTCAAAAGGAGAAACGTCTCTAGAATTAAATACCAAGAAAACTGACTTTGTTACATAATTGCTAAATGACACAAACTTAGCAGTGATCATTTAAAAATACTCCACATTGTGAGGTTTAAGGAACAATGATTCCTAATTAGTGTTTTAATAAGTGTGTTAGCACTGCCTTGTGCCATTCTGGAATGTCACTTATGGTAAATTAAGGGATACTTTCCCTCCCCATTCTCCATTAGTATTTTAATGCTAGGAGGTGGGAAAAAGCTGATCCATATTCAAGAGCAAAGGAGGAAAAACAATAACAAATTGGCATCTCTTCTGTGAATTGCCCCACAGGCCAAGCATTTTTATGTTCTTAATCATTATTAAATGACTTAACATGACACCCAGAGCCTGGCGAATGATTGCATCCTGACATGAGAACGAATTACAAATGAAATGAAAGATCAAGCCGTATTAGAGGATTGCCTCTGGGAAATGAAAATCTTTAATTCTCTTTTATTATTGACATTTATTTGGCTGCCATGAATAACAACATAGCAAAGAGATTCAGCTATGCTTGTGCACTGAATAGCTTATCCCAGGGCTCAAAACTGCATTAACATTTATCATGTTTGCTTTTGTAGCTGACACCGCTGAACAGATTCTCTATCCATCTTGTATTTATCATGCATTGCAGATATAGTGCATCCTCTAATTTAAGTTCATTTTCATATAGTATGAAGAGTAAAGATTAGCCAATGTCTTTCCTCAAATAAATTCTTGCCAGTAAGTATTCCTAAGAATGGTTTAATAGATTTCATAAAGAACAAAATGAGTTGACAAAGAAATTGAGTCACAGGAAGGGGGGACTAATTTTAAAGATTTCAGTTTTGGGGAAATTGTATAAATTCACAATGAGGAAGACACTTGTACACTATGTATATCTAGAATATATAAAGCCTTAAAATAAATATCTCCAGAAAGAGCAACCAAGTAGCATTTTATGAATCTGAAGGCAGTACTACAGTCCTGTAAGATAAGAAGTCTCCATGTTTTTCACTTTTCCAAGCAGTGTTCATTGCTAAGACAGGAACAGGCCACCTACTACATGAAGACAATCCAGATGGTTATTATCAATGCAGGGGTATCTTTTCATGATTTATTTCTTTTCTCTCTTGCACAAATTAACAGCGTGACTTTTTCTGTCACAACAATTAAAGATTATATGGTACCTGATGCCTTTGCTCATATGGTCCTCTTCACTCATATGACTAGATTGCTCTCCTTGCTTTAAATCCTTCCTAGAATTCAAGGCTTAGCAAGGATATCAATGTATCTTAGGAAAATTACTTAGTATCTTTGATCTTGATTGAAAATTAGTTTTTATTTTTCTGTCTTTCTGTTTTTTATACTTTTAATCACGGAAAAATTGTAAATATATACACAAGTGGAAGTAATATAACATAATGACCACCCCACATATACCCATCACCATTTCATTTATAACTCCACTATTTGTCACTCACTGGATTATTTTGAAATAAATATATTTTTTAAGTTTGTTTGTTTGTTTATTTATTTATTTTAGAGAAAGAGCATGTGTGAACAGGGGTGGAGCAGAGAGAGTGAGACAGAATCCCAAGCAGGCTCCGTGCTGTCAGCACAAACCTCCACGTGGGTCTTGAACTCATGAACTGTGAGATCATGACCTGAGCCGAGATCAGAGTTGGATGCTCAACTGACTAAGCCACCCAGGCACCCCTGAAATAAATATTTTTTAAGTAAGCGTTTGAATCTTGTTTTTGACAATTCTAAAGTAAGAAAGTTGGAATGAATTAATTCTAAGGCCCCTTCTTACCCAAAATTGACACTCATTTCTTTTTTTTGACCCTTTTCAGGCTTAAATATTAAATTCAAGAAAAATTCACTATAACATCTTTCTTTTGGCTTTATTGATCAGTCTCCTTTCTGAGTCAATACAACCCATATAGTCTGTACCAATAATGAATAAGTGTAATTTTACTTCTTTGTATTTATATTTTTATGTGTATTAATTTTATTTCCTAGTTAGATGTTTAAGGCTTATATCTTGAATTTCTGTTTAGCAGTATATTGAAAAAACACAAAGGTAATAATTGCTACTGTTTATAATAATTATTAGTTAACTGACAAGTTTTAATCTTACTGGTTCACACAGAATTAACAGGTTTATATTTGGCTTTAATAGTTTTCATCACACTGATGATATTAATCATTTTAACCAATAAAATATTTGTTTACTAGATGAAACTCCTATATCTGTAAGATAAGTGAGGTTTTCTTCTTGAAGTTTAAAACTGAGGAAGTAACTTATGTGTGGATTTTATTTGTTCATAATTGGATAAATTCACTTAAGCAAGCACAGGAATTTACTAAGTAAAACTTTTTTTTTAGGAAAGACATTATTAGACTGACAATATTCCCAAAATATTAAAGTAAATAAACTAAATCAAAGTGGATTTACTCAACTGAATTTTAATAAATTACCTTCTTGAAAATGAAATCTTTTCTACTGAGATAGAAGGTAGGTTTACTTATTAAAATAAGAACAGAGGCATCTGGGTGGCTCAGTAGGTTAAGTGTCCAACTTCGGCTCAGGTCATGATATTACAGTTTGTGAGTTCAAGCCCCGCATGTGCTCCATGCTGATGGTGTAGAGCCTGCTTGAGATTCTCTCTCTCCCTCTCTTTCTCTGCCCCTCTCCTGCTTTCTCTCTCTCTCAAAATAAATAAGTAAACTTAAAATAAATTAAAATAAAAACACTACAAAAGGTACATTTTCACAGAAATAGAACAAACAACCTTAAAATTTATACAGAACCACAAAAAGAGTCTGGGCGGGGGGAGGGGAGGGTAAAAACAGTAAAAAAGAACCCCAACCAACTAACCATCAAAAGAAATACAAAAGACCCTATATAGTCAAAGCAATCTTGAGAAAGAAGAACAAGGCTGGAGGTATCACACTTCCTGATTTCAAACTATATTAGATCTAGTAATCAAATCAGTATGGTACTTACATAAAAACAGACAGACACATGTATCAATGGAACATAACAGAGAGTCCAGAAATAAACCTATCCCTAAATGATTAATTAATTTATGACAAAAAAGTAAAAAATATACAATGGGCAAGGGACAGTCTTCAATGGATGGTGCTGGGAAAATTGTACAGCCACATGCAAAAGAATGAAACTAGATCATTATTATTAATGGCCAACAGGTACACAAAAAGATGCTCAACATCAGCAATCATCAGGGAAATGCAAATCAAAACCACAATGAGATATCACCTCATCCTATTAGGATGCCTATTATCAAAAAGATAAGAAATAAATGTTGGTGAGGACACGGAGAAAAAGAAACACTTATGTACTGTTGGTGGGACTGTAAATTGGTGCAGTCGCTATAGAAAAACAGTATGAACGTTCCTCAAAAAATTAAAAATAGAACTACCATATGATCTGCAATTCCATTTCTGGGTATTTATCCAAAAGAAACAAAAACACTAACTCAAAAAGAAATCTATGCCCCCATGTTCATTGCAGCATTATTTATAATAGCTAAGACAATAGCTAAGTATCCAATGGACACAGACACAATGGAATATCAGTCAGCCATAAAAAAAAAGAAGAAAATCCTGCCATTTAAACAATATGAATGAACCTTGAGGGCATTATACAAAGCGAAATCACTCAGAGAAAGAAAGAAAATACTGTATGACCTCACTTGTATGTGGAATCTAAAACAAAGAAACAAACAAAAAATAAAAAAACCCCAAAACTGAACTCATAAATACAGAGAACAGATAGGTGTTTGCCAAAGGCAGGGGTGGGGATGGGGTCAGTGAAATGCATGAAGGTGGTAAAGAAACAGAAAAGAAAGTATGCTATTTTCAAATAAATTATAATATCAAGAATATAGAATTTTGTTACAATTAATCTTCATAATACTGGGTTTCTCATACAATTTCCACATGTACCTGTAGCCATTATAGTATCCTCTCTTCCTTGAGTGAAAATCACGATTCGCTGCCTCTTCGGATTCACCTTTGGCAGAGCTTGTGTCTTTTTGGCTATTTCTTTAATGTCTTCAGTCTATTAATAGAGAAGAGGAAAAAGTTCTCATAACCAGTACAATAAAGCAAAACTTACTAGTAGTTTAAGGATTTAGCTTCTCATGCTCAAAATAGGAGAGATATGTACCCCTACTATAAGAATTTTAACTACATACAAAAGTAAATAGAATAGTACAATAACCTCCAAGGAACCCACCATCAAGTTGAAAACATTTTATTTATTTTTTTAAAAAGTTTATTCATTTATTTTGAAAGAAAGAAAGAGTGTGACCATGAGCAGGGGAGGGGCAGAGAGACAGGGAGAGAGAGAATCCCAAGCTGATGCTAGGCCCAATTCTACAAACTGTGAGATCATGACCTGAGCTGAAATCAAGAGTCAGCCCCTTAAACAACCTAGCCACCCAGGTGGCCCCAACAATTTTAAATTTGTGATAATTTTTATCTATAGTTTTACCCACTTGCCTTTCATATTATTCTCAAGCAAATCCCAGATACAAAACAATGTTATCCATAAATGTTTTATTATGTATCCCTGAGAGGTAATGATTTAAACATAACCACATACTAGTATATTTTTTTAAATTAATAATTTCTTAATAGCAGCAAATAGCCAATATTCAAATTTCAAATTAAAGAGAGATTTGTAAAAAATAAAAAAGGAATATTGAATTATTTTAGAGGTTTACAGAATTATGCTGACTCTGGAAATAATGTTGCTAAAATGCCAACATTTTCAAAGAAAAATGAAAGAGATGCTATTTCCTATAGACTTAATTTTATTTAAAGAAGATAAAAAAATAACAAATTAATTCTAGAAAACTGATGCTATTTTTCACATCACATAGGCCATGAAGTTTTACATCTTAACTGTTCTGACTTGAAATCTAACTCTTGAACTATTATCAGTAGGATTCTTAGAATCATGTTTTCAGCAATTTTAAAATAATTAAAAAATCCATGTCTAAATTCAGTGGCCCTCTAAACCATGCATGGTTTGGCCTTTTTGGTACTCTCTCGTGTGTAGTTTCAAACAGTTATGGAGAGAGAAACACATACTAGAGGAGAAATATATGCGTGGTATCAAGGAAGTGAATTAGAATATACAGGACAGAAAAATTTAGGTAATCAAGGTAGACAAGTCATAATGGTTACAAAGAACATCAGCAACTATGACATTTTTAAAGGTATGAAAATCTTTAGTGAAATATTCTATGTTGTTTGTTCACTACATACTTAAGAAATTCCAGATAATACATGAATCCAAGCTTCTCCTGCACCTAACATGACGATTCCGGACGACTGCTGTCTTTGAAAAGAACAGCCACGTATGGTAAGACAATGCTGCTGACCTTTCAAACATGCTGACTGTTTCACTTTGGGTTGCTTATTTTAGAACAAAACTAAGCCTGAACTCTGATATCTGAGAAAAGGAATTCCCTCAGTTTTAGGGAAAGACTATCAGAAATGACTAGTAACAGCTGAAAGGACTAAAAAAAGAAAAACAAAAGCCACATAATGACATTTTCACTCTCTCAAATAAATGTATACATTAATTAAAATGACTGACATATATTTTCCCAATCTCCTTAGCACACTTAAGTTTTACTACTGTCGGATTTTTGCTTGATTGGGTACAGTTCATATTTAATAAAGATAAAGGGGCAAAGCCCAGAGCCACATTCAATCAATCAATCATCATCAGAATCTGATGTATGTAGTAGATGTTTTTTAAATAGAGGTCTTTCTTCAATGTGGTATAAGGAATAAATTAAGAATGAGATTCCACAGTTGTCTTCTGGCCAATGGGAAGATATATATATTTTATGGGAGTTTGAGTAACTTAATCAAAGAAACCTTTCTTATGTCTCAAATTAAATTTTATAAAACTGGCAATTCAAGATTGAAATAAATTTCCCATATATAAAACACAAATCTTTACAGAATGGTTAAACTTTATTCTAATTGTATCCATGTCCACGGTTCATACAAAATCCTTCTGTCACTCTGGAATCACTGTCAGTAATACCAGATCTAAATTTCTTACTGTGCCTCGAAGAGCCACTGCTTTGGCTTCAATAGTTGAGCCCAATCTAGGATGGAAACTTTTCTTAAAACCTCAATTTTGTTTTCTCAAAGTTATATATTCCTAGTTCTGCAGCCACCCCCACCTCCCCATAGATTCTTCTCTTTTATACTTGCGCTAGCATCTTAACAGATTTATGAAATTACAAGGACTTGAGAGTGTGACACACAAGATCTGTGTACTTTGAGTAGGTAAATAAACCTCTGTGAGGCTGCACTTCCTCATCTATAAAACTAAGAAAATATTTATGCTAAAAGATGTTGGGAAGTGGGGTGCCTGGGTGGCTCAGACAGTTAAGTGTCCAATTCCTGGTTCCAGCTCATCTTGCAGTTTGTGGGTTCGAGTTCTGATATCTGTGCTGATACCATGCAGAGTGCTTGGGATTCTCTCTCTCTCCTTCTCTCTCTGTCTCTCCTTTGCTCTTTCTCTCTCAAAATAAATAAATAAACATTTTAAAAAAGAAAGAAATATGCTTAGAATTAGTGGGCAAAAATTTGAAGAGAATCAGGATATGTGCATAGTCTCAAAGTATTTCCCCTAAGATACTTATTACAAATTTTCATTAGTAGGTGAAACAAGATTTTTGTACAGTCCCCAAATATCATCAAGATGTTTATTAAATACAGTGATAAAATAGTAACTTTACAAAAAATAAACTGACAAATACCACCTTAACCCAGTGACGAAAGTTAATGTCACCAACAATAAGTAAGACAAATAAGTAAGACAATGGGACATCACATATTCCTGATAATGATGCACTGAGAAGGGCAAATCACCTCTGTGGTATTTCTGGCAAAATTGCATACCCTCATCTTAATTAACAGAAAATATCAGAGAAACTCAAAGGGAGTTTGAGGGATATTCTATAAAATGATTGACAAGTATTCTTCAAAAGGATCAAGATCATGAACAAGAAAAGAATGAGAAACTGTCACAGATAGGAAGAGACAAAGGAGACATGACAAATGCAATTTGTTTTCCTGGATTAGATTCTTGAACAGAGAAAAGAAATTAAGAAGAAACTGGTGAAATCAGAATAAGGACTGTAGTTCAGTTACCAGTATCACACTAATGTTAATTTTCTGGTTTTGATCAATATACCTTCACCTGTGTAAGATGTTACATTAGGGAAAGCTGAGTGTACTAGTTTTGCAAATTTTCTAAGTCTATAATTATTTCTAGAATTATTTCAAAATAAAAAGTTGAAAATAATTGTTGTGAGGATGAAAGAAGGTAAGTGAAAGAGCTTAATGCCATATTTAACAAGTGCTAAGTACTTAATAAATGTTCATTTCTTTCCTCTAATAACCATCTTTAATACTCTCCAAAACTCATATCCTGCGGTTGCCCCAAAATCTCTAGAAAGGACCTCAAGAGTTTTGAGTATTGGGAATTCAATTACAGTATCTAATAAGGGAGGAGAAAAAGGAAAAAGGGGGAAGAGTAGAAGAAAGCTCATACAATTTAGTTATGAGCCATGTATGTAGCTCTAAAGTGCTCATTAAATCTTAACTTCTATGGCAGTAGGTATTATTACTATATCCTCATTTTGTTGGTGAAGAGATTGAGTCATGGGGAAGTTAAGAAGCTTCTTAAGGTCATAAATATTCTAAGTGGTACAACCAGGGCTAGCACCTACAAAGCCTGACTCCAGAAATTATACCCTTAACCAAGATTCCATGCTCCACAGATTATACTGCTTCTTTGAATTCTGGCAGTGTGTTTTCTGTTGTTATCACAAAATGATAGCATGTTCAATTGAAATCATTTTTCTGTCACATGCACAAGTCACTGATGATCCTGTATTTAAGTTTGCTATTTTTTTCCTCTTAATTATCCTGGCTTGTATTTTACCCTAGTGATTTTCAGTTTTTAACTTTCAAGACACTTTTCATTTTCTAAGGTCATTTGGAAATCTAATCTCCTCCTCCAATATGTTAGGATGTGAGAAAGCAAGAAGTGTAGTTTGTACAGTAAAGAGTACAAGACTTAAAGAGCTGGCTCTGGTTCTGGCTCCATTATATATTAGCTATGTGTGATCCTGCACAAATCATGTAACCTATTTTCCATCTGTTGAACTGATAGGGCAATACATGCCCCACTTAACCCCAAAAGGCTTGTGTGAATATTAAATGTATTAATTATATGTTGGAAAAGGTTTCATAAACTGTGAAGCATTTTATAAATGCTAAATTATGCTTTTATTGTCACTGGTGATCGCACACCTTAAATTTATCATTGTCTTCCAAATTAAAGAATATACCCTCTTCATTCCATTTTTAACAAGCTGATGATACACATGTTAATACTGTCACAATCTACCTACTCCTAGAGAATACCAATTGTGGGGTTCCCACAGTGCCTCACTTAACCATATCACATTCTTTTGTTTTCCAAATAGAAACTCCTATAATAATTATGGTGCTCACATGATGTGTCAGTGTCCAGTCTTATCTCCTACTACCTCTTTCTCCTCTCTTCATTCCAGGCACATTGGCCTTCTCTCAGCTCTTGGACTACACAGTACATTATGCTCCTTCTCCTTTGGGGGCCTGTGTACTCTCGTTCCCTCTGTTTGAAATTTGTTTCCCTGTTGTTTCTTTGTTTTGTTTTTTTTCTGTCAATGCTAGATATTCATATTTTTCAAGTTTTACTTTCCTCAGAGAGTCATTCTATGTCTATCATATCTAAAATAAGAACCCCTCCCATGTTCTCCTTCACAGTATACTCTCTGGTCACTTCTATCTTGTGTTTAGGGTCTATCGGAGTGTTAGGCCCAGAGTTAGTGCTCAGTAACTATTTACTGAATGAATAAATGATTAAATGAAGATAATTAAAAGACTATCTTATCTCTTTCTGTTAATCTACTGTTTTAAAACTGTCCTCTTTGGGGCGCCTGGGTGGCTCAGTCGGTTAAGCGTCCGACTTCAGCTCAGGTCACGATCTCACAGTCCGTGAGTTCGAGCCCCGCATCGGGCTCTGGGCTGATGGCTCAGAGCCTGGAGCCTGCTTCCAATTCTGTGTCTCCCTCTGTCTCTGCCTCTCTCCTGTTCATGCTCTGTCTCTCTCTGTCTCAAAAATAAATAAAAACGTTAAAAAAAAATTAAAAAAAAAAATAAAACTGTCCTCTTTGAGGGCACCTGTTGGGATGAGCACTGGGTGTCGTATGGAACCCAATTTGACAATAAAATATATTTAATAAAAAAAAAAAACTGTCCTCTTTGGGGACTTAGTCACCTAGAAAAACTGCATTGTACTCTCTTAGCCAGCAGGACCTAACTTAGTGTCTTATTTTCAGAAACTCTAGGTGATCATTCATTGTATCCTTTGCATTTGTGAGAAACACAAGAACCTCAGAAAAATTTTGGAGAATTCTTTGGGAATCAATACCTCCTGAATACTCTATGGACTTTCTATCCAATGCCGATCAATGGAATTTTCTGTGATGGTAGATATGATCTATATCTGTACTAATATGGCAGTCCCAAGCTACAAAGGCTATAGAGAGCACTTGAAATCTGTCTACTGAGATTTAGGAACTGAATTTTAAATTTTAGTTAATTTTAATTAATTTTGTGGCTAACAGATGCTGTATTGGATAGCACAATTCAAAACTTTCCTGTCTCAGTGGTATAAGATCATACAGTCATCAATGGTCAGATACAGATTACAAGCCTAGGATCCTCTGGACAGAGTCAGGGGCTGTAGGGAAGTTGGAAAAGGGAAAACGATTGCTTTGTTTTCTCTATGGTCAGAAGTAATGTATCTTAGAGATCTAAAATAAAACTAAAATTCATTGCTTGGAGTAAAACTGAATAAATGACTCAGCAGAGAAGGTATGTATTATTTTCATCATTTGGCACATAGTCTATTGCACAAAGGATGAAAATACAAAGAATATTATATTTAAGTTTTGGAGATATTTTCTTTATTTAATTTAAATCAATTTTCAATACTGCTTTTAAAAGGTTTAATAATGAAACATATTTTTAAGTATCTTATTTTTATTTGGGTTCTAAAAATATAAACCTTTAATTGGTTCAGTTCAAGATAAAGTAGATTTAAAAACACATTGCAGTCTGAACTGATTTCCCAGAATAATAAAAGGCCTCATGAAACTTTTTACCTCAAGAATTGTCATTTTAAATTCTTAGCAGGTCTGTCATTTGAATCAGGCACTATGCAATTTTCCATCATATATATATATATATATATATATATATATATATCCTCTCTCTTCTGCTTTGTGCTTTGCCCAGCTCCAGTTTTTATCTCATTCTCCAGTGCCCTCCTAAGCTGCCTCTTCTTACTGAAAATTGCCCAATTCATTTTAAAGATTAAAGATTTTTTAAAAAAGAAAGATTATCTAAAATTTGCAGAGAAGCTAACCAGAATATCATAAACAATGCTACTGAAGATATTTCCTGATGAATAAATACTGGTTATTTTTAGAGGCTTTTGGACTGGTCTGTTAACAGACATATCACTAGTTGCAATATTCAGTGGCTTTGGGAACTGATTGGGATTTATAATAGAAATGATGGTAGAACAGCAGAGCCAGTAGAAAAAAAAATGCTCACCTTTCTTTTTAATCTTTTCATTTCTTTCCTCACTCGTGCCCCAGTTTAGAGGTAAAATTAAAGTTGAGAGGGATAAAATGCAGATTTTGTCTAGTTTGTCACAGTAGACCTGAGAGCACTGACACATTTCTATAGGTATTACACTTGATCTTAGCCAAAAGGCTGAGAAGCAATTCTATAGATATTAAAGTGTTAAGATAAAGTGATTTATTCTTTTTTGATTCTTTAAAAACACCAAGCTTCAAACTTATGCTTTCCTATTACTGTCTAATGGACTAAGGAAAATTTAATGACATTTTAAAATCACTGAATTCCTCTAGATAGGATTCCAAATATGGGTTATATTTATTAACAAAAATATTCTACTCATGGCTCTTATATATTCTACAATGCTTGGATTATTTTAGGAAACTCATGAAGGGACACATCAAGACATGGTGTGCTTTATCTAATCTAACATATTACTGTCAACATTACCAACAGAGCAGTTTTGCTATGTTAGAAGGTAGTAAGATATACTATTATAAACATCATCACTTGGTTTATATGCTGTAATCAATTATGGCAGATTTATGGTAAAAAGAAACAATTCTAGAATCAGTAAATAAGAATTAATGCAAAGGTTAATATGATGCCAGTTAGTAGAAAACAGAAAAAGTTAGTTTGCATAGGATCTAGTTTTTTCATAGAATACTTATACCACAAATTCAATGTCTTCCTCCAAGAAGAGGAAGCTTTATGTCTGGCTGTCAAGTCCTATGTATGACATGGATAACATGCATGTGTATTACTCTGTTGCTCGATAATGAATCTTCCTTTAGTACATTTAAATAACTGTTCCATCACAAATTCATACAACATTTTTCTCTGAACAGTCCAAAGTGAGATTACTGATACATCCAATCAATGCTCACAGGTTTTCTAGATGGTCAACAATACTGAGCATGTAAATAGTTAGTTTAATTTTTTAAAATTACTACCATGCAACATTCCAAGTTGCTGTACAGAACACAGCATTCTACATAGTTCTGGCTCAATAAATAGGAGAGTCATAAAACTTATAAACTCAGTTTATTAATTCTCTGTCAGTTAACCTGGGTTCAGATTAAAGTCAATGTTTTCTAATAATCAACTGGAAGATAGATATTATATAGATAAAAACATGGTGTTATCTGTCTTAATTTTGCCAACAACAACCACATGGAGTTTTGAATCTTGACAGCTAATACTTCTACTAGGAAAACAAAATTAGGACCTAGAAATTAAAACCAATTATTGATATTTGGTTTCAGAAAATTTATATACATTTATGCAAGAAAAAAAGAGAGAGTGAGAGAAGAAAAAAGATTAAAACAGGAAGTTTATATGAGTGGGATTTAAATTAATCAGTCCCTAACAACTGTTAAGTACAACCTTTGGAAATTAATTTGCATAATGATAATCTACATGTGGTAGGGGTGAAATTATTTAAATGACATTATATTTCACTATTTAGTCTTGCTCCACCACTGTTTTAGCAGTGAATCCTTATGAAATGTAACACAGCTAATGAGGTAGCTTTTTAACTGAACAAACTGACAGGCCCCATATCTGCAGAGGCAGCTTGAAACCGTGCCCAACCTCTTGGCTTCCCAAGAGGCTTTTCAAAATTCAATAAATAACATCTGTAGGCGATGTTGGGTGCAGACCTAGCAGAGTGCGTCATAACACTGTGCTGGCAGAACAAAGAAACCATGACGACTGCCAAGTTTCCATGGCAACTGCTGCGAGGCTCTGAGAGTATAATAGCACATCAATCACTGTCCAAAAGAACTTCATTATCAGCTAGAAAAAACCTTTAGGATCTGTTTAGTGTGCAATTGTGGGTTAACTCACCTCAAAGCCTTGCTCTCTAGCAAAAGTGGCAGCTTCCTGAAATAAAAAAAAAAAGAACAGTTAATTATAAAGTGCTAGGTAATGAAGAAATAATCCATTTTGAAACTCATTCATACAGTCTTCTTTTTACACAATTATCTCAATATACCCACATAGTTCAATTTTTATTCTTACGCCAAAAAAGATTTCTTTTTCCCTTGGCATGAAAAAAAAAAAAGGCAGCATAATGTCAACACACTTCACAAGTTGGAATAAAGAAGATGTAGTGCGTGTTTTTACTGTAGCTGTCACAGTGAGTTCAGGTGTTTTGACCCCAGCAAAGAAAGACAGTCATTTGAAACCTAAGGAACATACTGGTGGTTGTGTTTTTAATTGAAACAATACCTTTCAGAAAGCTCTTCTGTAGAGAAGAATGTCTACTAATAAATGTATAGATTCATAAAATCATCTTTTTGCAATCCCTAATGAAATTTATTCAGGCAAGGATCATCAATAGATGCTAAATTCATTAGGTGAAAGGATGACAGGAAGCTGGGTGTTTCATGCAACCAAAATATCACAGATTATATGCTGGTCACGGGGAGCAAAGTATAACTTTATAATGAGAGGATCAAGCTGTCATCACTTTATCCCAGTGATCAATCCTATCAGTTTTTGCCATTAATAGTGGAATCACCAAATATTCTGTGCCTTCTGTTACGATGCAGTATAAAGGACACAGCATCACCTATGAAGTTTTCTGACCTCATTTGTGACATTAATTACTCAAAACTTTAATTCAATAACTAGCAGTCTACAGAAAATACAGAGGATAGGAGAACAAGTTAAATGATACAATGAGAAAGCAAATGGAAAAATCCATAAAGTAGGACATTCTATAAGACAAATAGCTTGGTCTCTTCAATAAATCAATCTTATGATAACCTGGGGAGGGGAAAAATGACCAAGAGCAATGTACAGACCTTAACTGAATCCTGTTTTGAACAAACCATCCAGGAAAGGCATTTTGGGGACAATTAGAGAAATTTGATAATGAAACAGGATGGCGATAATGATAGGAATTATTAATTTGATAAGGTAAATGTCCTTAATTTTAGAGGTTTATTCTGAAGCATTTAGAAATAAAATGACATGATATGTGTAATTTACTTAATAATACTTTAAAAAATTAAAGTGAAGTAAAAATGGCAAAATGTTAACAATGATTAAATCTAGATGTATTCAGTATTTTTACTTTGTCTGTTTAAAAACTTTTATAGCAAACAGTCTACCTCCTCCCCAATTTCTCTTTTATATAGATGACAGGGTGACAGAAGTTGAACATTAAAAAAAATAGTTAAAAATTTTAAATTCACAATGTTTTTCTTGATTCCTGAATATCTTAAGGGCATAATCTGATGAACATTACTATAACCACTAATGCTCTTAAAACAGGCTATCAAATTACAAAAACACATCTGTGTAACCAAACCCTTTCTCTTTCTGTACTCTGCATATATTTTAATTTTAGGACTGATACAGAAAATAGAAGCAATATTACTTTTCAACTTAACTTCCCTCTTGAAAATGAAAAAAAAAAAAAAAACTGCAGACAACTGTCAAGAGCCTCTACATCTTAACTTACATTCCTCCAAAATTATCTTTGCCAAAAGATATTAATAGAAGGATGGGATTTGAGCCTGAGTAGTGAGCAGATCCAACTCAACTGAAGCGACTGCCGCACCAAACCATGTAAGGCAGAAAGTAAGTCAGTGTCTCTAGCACAAATCTGGGTACTATCTACATGTTAAGGAAAACACTGGGAAAAGAAGTATGTATGCACTCTTATGGTCCGAGGTACTAATGACATATAGATTTGAAGACCCATTTTGAGGGTTTGAAAAGGTTGAAATAGATGACTACAAGCTAAACACTTAGTTAACAGAAAGTGATAGGCTGAAAGTACAATTCTTTAGGCTGTTCGCTAGGGAAGCATAAAGCTGATTGAGTTAGCCTTAGTGAGGTAGATTAAAAAAACTGAATTATGAACTTAACAACTGGTCCAAGCAAGCCTCTTTGACAATTTACTTATAATAGTACTTATACACCACACAGTCGATAATATTTGCTGGCCTGTCAAGGAAAAGGAGAAGTTTCAAATGATATCAACGTAATATTTTTCCAAGCTGTCCAATCCAAGAATTAACCAAGATAATTCTTTTATCAAAAAGACAACTGAAAGCTCTGCTACAACGACTCATTTATATAGATCTTCATCAGAGGCATGAAAGAAGCCCAGAGAACTATAAGACAAAATTAATATGAAGAATCTGTATGGGGGTGCTTAGGTAGCTCAGTCAGTTGTGCATTTGACTCTTGATTTCAGCTCAGGTCATGATCCCAGGGTCGTGGGATTGAGACCCACGTTGGGCTCTGTGCTGAGTGTGGAGCCTGCTTGAGATTCTCTCTCTCCCTCTGCTTTTCTCCTCAGCTCATGTGTGTGCGTGCTCTCTTTCTCTAAAATAATAATAAAAGGATCCGTATGACTAAAACTGCACTAAGGCATAAAACTCAAAATTCAACATATAGTAGTTAAATTGCTTTTTTAATGTCCAGTTTTGCTCACACAGATATAAGAAGAAATTAACTATGATCTGTTATGGTATAGTAGAACTAATTGCAAGAAGACACATATATAAATGTCAGATCATTATTCTTTAAGGAAACAAGGCCCTAGGACACTTCCACATCTGTAAACTATTCAAAGCGCCAACATATTCTGATTGAGGAAGGACATGCTGAAAAAAAGTCAACTCAATTTTTTATCTTAGCACCCCCTCATACAGGTTTGCAGAGCTGTGCCCTATCACTGAAAAGCTAAGCACTTGTTCTATGGCTTAAAAAGATCTTATCTCCTGACTTCCTCCCACCTTCTTTTGATCTTGAGCTGGTGCCCCCAGTCAGTCCATTAGAGAAGGCAGCTGGCTCACATCACTGCAGACTTTTCCCACAGCTAACCTCTGATTTGAAGGTGTTTGCAGATACAATGATGGAACAACATTTATTTTTCCCTCCCAGCAAAACAAATAAAACAACACAGGGGAACAGTTTGACCCAGTCAGAATTTAACCAGAATTTTAGTCCTCAGATTCACTGCATGGAAGGACAAAAAGAAAAGGCAGTAGGTCTGAAAGTAGGGAAGGAAAAAGGGGTATAGACAGTGGGCAGAAGAGTAAGGCAGGTTCCAAATATCAGGGTTAATTCCAAGTGAACTGATCACACTAAATTGAAAAGGACTTTTTAGTGTGTCTTTGCAGTGAAAGTGAGAAAAGAAAACAAGCATGTCCCCATCTGTGCTGCCCCAGGGCGCCACGCACTGAGTTTCACAAATCTAATGAAGCAGTCAGGTTAAAATCCAACCGCAGAGTGGATGTGACGTGTGGAGAACAGCTAGGGTTAGAATAGAGAAGCAGGGCGGTTCCTAATGCAGGTGATTATCCATGTGATAATCATTATATTTACAGGCTTTCCATTTTAGATCTGACATCAAAAATCACAAAGGAGGAGGGATTAAGGAAATAAACAACCGACAGAGGCTTTCCTACTCCCCTGAGAGTGTATGTAGCACTTTCATTCATGCATGACAAGCAACAAAAGCAAAACCAAACAGGCCAGGAAAGAGTATTTCTGAGAAGGCTGGATTTCACATTAACACTTCTTTCCATTTTGATAACTTTCACTATTATTCAGTTTCCCAGACAGGTCACATTTTCAGAATTAGTTCCCATTGTTGTCTATGCTCTAATACAGTATCATTTTTGGTTTACAATGAATGATACTCACATAATATGTCTTTTACAACAGCAAAGTCATTTTTTCCTTCCTGGAATTGAGTGTTGTGAGTAAAATGACATGTAATTAAAGTCTCAGGCTCTCATCTACACCACGTTATTTAGGATTTGCAGTAGGCTTGCTGCTTCATCGACCAGGCTAAAAGGGTGCTAGTCAAACAGCAACCAAATATGTAGGTTTTGAGGTTTAAGAAAAAAAGAGGCTGAAATTCAAGGTTAATGAAAACTATGGAATACTTAACTTTATGAGCTATTAAAAAGGATTAGCAAGCCACTATTAAAAAGCACAATCCTCAGATTATACAGGAAAGGAAGAAGAAACTCAAGAGCATGTTTGTGTGTATCAAAGAGTTATTTCCTTTTTATTCAATTGAGGAAAAAAACTGTTTTCTTTATAGTTTGATAACACCCCAGTTTTAATTTATAAAGTAGAATGACCTGTAATCAATATTAAATTAAAATGGTAACTTGTCCATATTCTTATTTCAATTATGGTTATTGAAGCTATTGGTTACTAGCTATATAGGAAATGCAAATGATTTCTGTATATTGACCTTGTATCCTCTGATTTGTGAAATTTACTTCTTTGTTGTAAGAACTATTGTTTTGCTTCTATAAAGAAAGGTAATTTTCATTAAAAATTTTTTAAAAAATGTTTATTTATTTTTGAAGGAGAGAGAGAGAGAAAGAGAGAGAGAGAGAGTTACTGGGGGAGGGGCAGAGAGAGAGGGAGACCCAGAATATGGGGCAGGTTCCAGGCTCTGAGCTGTCAGCACAGAGTTGGACGCGGGACTCGAACTCACAAACCGCAAGATCATGACCTGAGCCGAAGTCAGATGCTCAACCGACTGAGCCACCCAGGTGCCCCAAGAAAGGTAATTTTCTACATTCTTATTAAACATACCACAAAGTTATTTTGAGAAGTGGGCAAAGACCTTTAAAAACAAAATTCACCTCTCTTTTCTCCAGGGTGATCTGAAGGGTATGACTACCACCCCCACCAGAGTTCATAACCCTTGCCCTCACACTTCCTGCTCTGCACTTGAAGGCTGCAAACCCAGTTAGAACAATTAACTGCTTGCTAATGTTACCACTCTATTTTTGATCTCGGATATGAGGGGTTGTGGTATAGGCTGAAACTTCATGGAATGAAACAAAAAGGAAGAATATCAAACTCAGGACCAAAGAAAGGTAATTTCTCACTATCCACAGAAAGCTGCTTATCCATCCAAAACAAACTACTTTGTTGCTCCAGTGCAAGGAGGAAGAAGAAAATTCACTGAAGCTTTCCCCCATGGTCCTCACTCAAGTCACAGGAGTCTAGAGCTTTTAGAAAAGCCAAGGGTGAATGGAGCCACCAAACCAGTTGTTGTTTTTACTTTGTTCATCTCTCCATTCAATAAGTATTTACTGCCTATATATAGTTTTATAATGTTTATTTGAGCGAGAGAGTGCTCACACGTGTGTAAGTGGTGAAAGGGCAGAAAGAAAGGAGAGAGGTGAAAGGGCAGAAAGAAGGAGAGAGAAAGAATCCTAAGCAGGCTCCACACTGTGTCAGTACAGAGCCCGACACAGGTCTTGATCTTACAAACCATGAGATCATGACCTGAGCTGAAATCCAGAGTCAAACGCTTAACTGACTGAACCACCCAGGCGCCCTGTCCTCCCATGTGTACTTTCAGACTAACAGATACTATTAACCTAGAGATGTATCACTGCTATAGCTGTTGCAAACCTTAGATGGTATTGGACTTGGACTCAATAATATTTGAAACAATACTGTGAATCTTAAATGCTATGGTGTAGAGAGTCTAAGAATGTTATATATTTTTCTCTGTATATAAAACATTCACATATTTATGTATACATTTAGATGCATAATGTTCTTTTTGAATGGCTTTAAGTGCAAGGTAGTACTGGTCAGGAAGCAGTTACAGCTAAATGGAAAGAGTACAGGGCTTAGAATCATAAGACCTACACTAAGGGTGCAATTTTATAGTTCATTTGCTATGTAATTTTGAGCAAGACACTCAGTGTATCAGTTTATATCAATAAAATTGATGCCAATAATACCTGTTTCATTAGACTGTTGCTAGGAATCAATGGAATATTTAATGTGAAATTAAAATCATTTTGCCTATTGAATTCAGGTTCTTAATTAGATCTTAGGATAGTTTAAACAAGTTCCAGAGCCTCCAGAGGACATTCAATGATTTGTCCTATCTGTGGATCATATGTGTAGTAGACAGCCTCCAAACTGGCTTCCAATGATCCTTGACTGCTGGTATTCAAATTTTTGTATAATTCTCTCTCCTTGAGTGTGTGCTGGACCTAGTGATTTGCTTCTAAAAATATATGACAAAAGTGAAGGGATGCCTTGTTTATTCTCTTGCTCACATGCTCTCAGCTCCTGCCCTAGAGGAAAGCTGCCATGTTACAAGTACACTAATGGAGAGGCCCATGGCTAACAACTGGTGAGGATCTGAGGTTTGGCAACAGATATATGAGTGATTTTGCAAGTAGATTCTCCCCCAGTAGTAATATGATTACAGCCATGGCTGACATCTTGATTACAGCCTTTTGAGAGACTCTGAGTTAGAGGCATCACGTTAAGCTGTGTCTGGAATCCTTATCCACATTTTATATATGAGAATCCTAAGCCTTAGGTTATGTAACATGGCCCAATTAAGATATTTTCTCACTCAGATTATGTTAATCTTTAGAAAAATCCTCACAAAAATCAAATCAAATTAAGTGTGGTCAACAGGTCAATCACAGGGTGAGCAAATTACGGAAAGATAATTTAGATACATGCTATCTAAATGGTTTTGTTTAACTGATTATGGTTAACCATTTCTTCAATACAGATAAACTGGGATATATTATCTTTTGCATAAAATTTGTTTTTGGCATCTAGCTTCAATTTAAAATGTCTTTCATTATTTGGAAGTAATGATTACCTTACTGAGAACAGAGTAAGATATTTAAGTAGTGCCAGAATCCTCAGATGAGAAAAATATTATTGAGCCAAAGTCTAATACCATTATAAGGTCTGCGGCAGCTATAGCAGTGATACACTTCTAAGTCATACTGATATTTAATGATAAAGAACTAACTGCTGTTTATTTCCTTTCATACAATACATCATAAACTTATGTTGCTTAAGCTTCTAAATATTTCCTCATGCTGTCCTTCAGACTAAGAATTTCTTTATGCTATTTAAAAAGATCACTTATATAGTTTTTATGACACTGTATTAATATTATTTTTAATATTGTATTAGTTCTTATGAGGAAATTTTTTTTAACTTTGTCTATTTTGAAAGGGAGAGAGGGAGGGTGAGCATGAGCAGAGCGGGGCAGAGAGAGAAGATCCTAAGCAGGTTCTGTGCTGTCAGTGCAGAGCCTGATGCTGTGGGGCTCAAACTCACAAACTGTGAGTGACCTGAGCCAAAATCAAGAGTTGGATGCTTAACTGACTGAGCCACCCAGGTGTCCCTGAGGAAAAGCTTTAATTTGAAAATAAAGTGAAGGAAGGGTAGAGAAAAATCATTAGGTAAAATATGTGCCTGGGAACTGCTTTTTAAAATAGATTTTATTCAGAAAAAATATCTGTACTGGCTTTTCCAAGGAGTATAACACATAATTTTTTGGGGACTTTCAACCTGTGCTCTGACATTTATTACCATATGCTTCCTGTCTGCAGAATGCTGAATAGAAATATTATTTAATGTTTATTGAGTGCCAAAAACTCAGTGGGGCAAAGTATAAGCTATAAAGATATTTGTGGCCCCTATCCAATAGGTTTATAATAAAAGTTACATAGACAGTATATAAATTAGACCTCAATAAACTGGACTGAAAAAACATTAGGCAGAGAAAACACAAGCCAAAATATTAGGTTTAGCTTAGGACATATCTAATCCTTTCACAAAAGTGATTTATTAGCTAATGAATCTATTATAGCAAGGAGAGTTGTTCATTCCCACCTTTGAGCATATTTAATGGTGGTAACTAAAAGAAAACAAAGTTAGGAAAAGTATTTCAACAAAATTTGACTGATTAGCTATGTGGGCTAACTTCTAGAATAACCTGAGGTTTTCAGTTAGTGAAGAAAGAGGAGAGATGGTAGCATAAGAAAATTCTCAGACCAGTGCATCTTATTGGGTATTTTATTTCATTTTTAATGAGATAACATATGCTTGGCACAAAGGAAACACTCAACAAATGTCTATTATTTTCCTTATCTCATTTGATCCTCATAAAAATCCCATAAAATAGGTTTCTCATTTCACAGATGAGTATCTGAAGGTTCAAAGAGATTAAAGTATGACCAAGAGCACATAGCAGTAATTGATATAGGTAGCATTTGGACCTGAGTCTTCCTAAATGGTTTGTGCTGGTCTCCTACTGATAAACTTTCAGTTTTTATGTCTGAAAAATCTTTGTTTCATTTTCGGGTGTTTTGAAAGATACTTTTGCTGGGTATAGAATTCTAGATTGATGATTTTTTTTCTTTCAGTGCTCTATGGACTAGCTTGCATTGTTTCAGATGCTAAGACTGCTGTCATTCTAATCTTTGTTCCTCTGTATATAATGTGGCTTTAAAAAAAAAACCTGGCTGCTTTCAAGATTTTTATCACTGATTTTATGCATTTTCATTATGATGCTTCTTGGTTTGTTTTTTTTCCCCTTGTTTCTTCTACTAGTGATTTGTTGAGCTTCTTGGATTTGTGGGTTTATAGTTTTCATCAGATTTGGAACATTTCCAACCATTATTATTTCAAATATTTTCCATTTCCTCTCCTCTTCCCCAGTACTCCAAATATGTATGTTAGATCACCTGACATTGTCCCAAAGCTCACTGATGCACGGTTTATTGTTTTTCAAAGTCTATTTTTTTCTCTCAGTGTTTAATTTTGAATAGCCTCTGCTGCTGTGTCTTAAAGATCACTAATTCTTATTTTTTCTTCTGCAATGTCTGTTCTCATCCAGTACATTTTTCCTCTCTAGAAGTTCAATCTTTTTTATATTTTTTATATCTCTTCTTAACAGGCTTAAGCTTTCCTCTACCTTCTTGAAATACAGAATATATTTAGAAATGTTAATCCTTGTCAAATAATTCTAACATCTGTGCCATTTCTAAATCCATTTCTACTGACTGATTTTTTTCCCCTCTTTTTTGGGTTGTATTTTCCTGCATCTTTGCATGCTCAATAATTTTGACTGGATGCCAGATATTATGAATTGTATGTTTTAGGTGCTGGATTTTTTTGTATTACTTTACACATTTTTGAGGTTTATTCTGAAATTCAGTTAGGTTACTAGGAAACATTTTGATCTTTTCTAGGCTTATTTTTAAGCTTTGGTAGGTGAAATAAGAGCAGCCTTTAATCTAGAGCAAATATGGAATCCTACTGATGTAATTATCTTTTTGAGTACTAAATAAAAAAGCCTTTTTATTATACGTTTCTCCACTCTGGCTATTGGGGACATAAAATGCTATCAACCTGTGTGAAGTTGGGGAATGTTGTGTTTGCGTCTTTACAATAGTTTCATCCTTTACCTTGAATACTTTCCTCATACACATATGCTGGTCAGTATTGAAAAGCTGAAGACTCCAGGGAACCCCCTGCAGATATTTAGTATGTGCACTTTGTCTCTGTGCAGCTCTTTCTTCTCTGGTACCCCCTCTTGTAAAGTCTACCTATCTTGGCCTTCTTCAGTTCTTAACTCTGTTTCAGTTAATGAAAGGGGTCTGGGACTCCCCTTCCTACAATGTAGACTGGAAACTTTGTTTAAACAGAGTGCTATGGCAGTTGCAGGGATTCTCTCATTTGTTCATCTTCTCCCAGGGATCACCATCTTGTACTGCCTGTTGTTTAATGCCTGGAGACTATTGTTTTATATATTTTCTCTGGTTTTATATTGTTTAAGGAGGGAAGATAAATCTGGTCTCTTTTACTTCATTACTTCCAGCAGAAGTTCAATGTGGGTCCATCATGAAGTACAGATCCTAAAATATCCTGGCACATTCAACAATTCTGTAGTTCCCTATTTATTGGTTAAAAACATTTATGATCAAGCCAAAGACAAAACAGATTGATCATTTATCTTAAGCATCTCATACACTGCTTTTTACATTTTATTATACAATGGATACAGTTCCTATTCCTGTAGCTGATGCACTAAATCATAAACACTCTATCAATAATTACATTTGAAACCCTATGAAGAATAACTCTAATTAGTTCTAAACCCTTTTTTACTTTGCATATCCTATATACTTGTCATTTTCTTGCTTTTTGTCCTACCAACTAGAAACCTCCAGATAAGTAGTAACACCTTTCCTTTTTAGATAAAAAATTTTCCCTGGGCATCTCTTTCAACCAACAGAGGGCTCTACTACAATGTATGATCAATACATTATGCCCAGGGTCAGTGGCTTGCAAGACAAATTTAGCCCACTGCCTGTTTTTATAAATAAAGTTTGCCTATCGTTGCTCATGTTACCACAGCAGAGTTAACTAGCTCAACAGAGATTATACTAACTGTACTTGTACAGAAAAAGTTTGCCAACCCCTGAAGTATGATATTAGTAGGATATATATAAATTTTAAAACAGATTGTTTTCTGAAGCCCTTATGGAGAGCAGGCTCCAGCCTGTTAGCCTTAAGATAGGTAAAATGTGTATCTTTTGACAGATCTTATTTCTTTCATTCACTGGAGCGTACACACATACACACACACACAAATAAAAAAAAAAAAATCTAAAAACCAAATCACTTATATTAAAAAAAAAAGACAGTAAAGATAACCAATTCTTATGAATTTAGATCCATTTGTATGCAGGACAACCAGAAAGGCATTATGGACCACTGCTAAGCATTAGAGAAAGGGAAGATCTCAGATGGAGAGAGATTCTTATTAACTACCTAATGATTCCTTTCTCTCAGTTCAAAGGTACACCAATGTCCTTTATACTTTCCATATTCATGCATGATCCTTCCCAAGTTGTCAATGTGTGATACTACTGCCAATATGAAGCCTGCCCCTTAGGGCCACTCTAATGACCCTATTCTAGCCTGGAAGTTTTACAAAATTAACTTTTAAAAAATAAGATAAAAATAAAATGAAAACTGTATATAAAATTCAGAGATGGACAAGAGCACAACTCTACCTGTGAGCAAAGGGAGAAGGGTAAGGTGTGAAATATGGCAGAGGAAAGTGGATGTTACAGAGATCACCAATTTCTAGCTGTTTTGACTTTTAACTTCAGACCTTTCACAAAAGCTCCCCTATTCTTTAGATCTCTTGGTCTTCTGAGGGAGAAGAGGAAATAGAATTGGAAATCCCAGTAATATTCAGTCTAAAATATTACTGTACTAAATAAAGAAAATAATTTATAGGACATTGTGATTTAATAACATAACAAAATGTAGTAAAAACAGAAAAGCATCTAGTCTCCTATCTCTAGTAGAAAAAAACCCAAACAATAAAAAGGTAATTTCTCCCCAGGTGTGAATTTTAACCTATAGATATGTATATAACACATCACATTCAAATATCACCAATAACCTGTATTATTTCCTTCCTTCTTACTAGCTGGTTAATAATAATTATGTACAGAGTGTATTGTAATGCTGCTTTTATTTTTTTAAGTTTATTTATTTATATTTATTTAAAAAATTTTTTAACGTTTATTTTTGAGAGAGACAGAGACAGAGACAGAGTGTGAGCTGGGGAGGGGCAGAGAGACAGGGAGACACAGAATCTGAAGTAGGCTTCAAGTTCTGAGCTATGAGCACAGGGCCCGATGCAGGACTCAAACTCACGAACTGGGAGATCATGACCTGAGCCGAAGTTGGCCACTTAACCAACTGAGCCACCCAGGTGCCCTTATTTATTTATTTTTAGAGAGAGAGCATGTGTGAGTGAGCAGGGGAGGGGCAGAGACAGAGGAAGAGAGAGAATCCCAAGCAGGCTCCACACTGTCAGCATAGAGCCTGACATGGCATTTGATCAAAAGCCTGAACTGGCTGAGCCACCCAGGTGCTCCTATAATGCTGCTTTTAGAAACAAGTCTCATTATAGAAACAAACTTAAAATTTTCACAATGGCCAGTGGGAAGTAGCAAGAATAGCCATGAAAGTAATGATCAACACAGGTCTCTTCAGGCAAAAAACAAAACTACAAAGAAGTCAAAGAAAAAAAATCCGACATGCATGATAAAGAAATTAGCTCAGTAAATTATATTAAAAAAAAAAAAAAGAAATTAGCCAAATGAACAAGTCAGGCTATTAAAAAAATAACAGAAAAATAGTAGAAAACACCCAACAGAGCATGTAGTAGGGTACTCAATAAATGTTAGATGGAAAGTGTGATTTCACCTACCCTTGCTGTATGAAGAAGAAACAGGTTTGAAAAGATACTATTTCTGAGAAGTTCATATTGCATTTGACAATGAAATGGGAGCCAGGGAGCCAATCATTTTAGTCTAAAAACTAGAATTAAAGAAATGTCTATCTTTCTACCTCACAAACCTTGAATCAGAATCGGATTGAACACATTATCCAATCCTAGTGCTTACCTGTGGAGTTTTGGAGTCTCCATGACAAAGGATGAATTTTCCTTAGATATCAACAGCACATTGGTAACCGAAGGTAATACAGCAGAGAGCTAGTAGCAAAAATACTGGCATTTTTATTCTACTGAACAGTATAATGTGACTGGGCTAACAGATGGGATTTCGTTAACAGCAATTTTGACTTATTGTACATTGTATTACAAGTTGGAGTCTACCTACATCCATCTCAGAGAGTGTGTTCTCACCAATCTTAGCCTTTCCTCTTGACTTTTTTGAATAGGACTTAATTGCTTTTCTTGAGGGAAGAAGGATTTCTGCATAGTATAAAATTTAGGAATAATTATTTTAAGAAATAAAATGAGTACTCATTTCCTTCTATTCTTTTAGAGGTTTAGGTTCAATCTCTCTCCAAATTTCTTTGCATCGTAAATTACTCTTCATTTCTTGAGTAAATATTTTCCCTCCTTTGGGCCTTTGGGCAATTTCCCCCAAAGTTGTACATTCAACTCCCTGTACATTCAAGCTCCTTTGTTTGGATTTCCCAATTCCAATGGATAATTTAATAAGTGAGACTTAACTGATACTTTGAGTTTGAATGTTCTCACCTCTCCTAGAAACTCCCCTCCCTACTTTTGTGTTGAGTATCTTCTTTCCCTCTCTCTCCCACTTTTCTGTTGCTTAGCTTCTTTCTCATTTGTTAAATTCTCTAAGGACAGTCTTTCTCTAGAATTCAGTTTCCAATTTTCTGATCTGTTTTCTCTTTACATTTTTTGGGGGGTAGTTTCCTATACTCCTTTTATTTGATATCATCACCAGATATCCTGCCTCACTTCCAGAGTCCCTTTGACACTTTCCCTTTGCATCAGACAGCTTCCAAGTTCTGCCAAGTACCTTTTATAAACATGAGGCCTGTAATATCTGTAACCTTGTTCCCATTCCTACCAACACAACCCTAGGTCAGGCCTGTACTACCTATTGCCTATATAGTCACCTAACCAGTCTTTGGTAACAATCACACTCAGCTTGAATCCATCCTTGCACGTGACCATTAGAGTCACCTTCCTAAATATCAACTTCGATTAGTCTTTGCTCAAAAAACTACCTACTGCTTCCTGATAAAAGTCCTAGTTCCATAGCCTGACTTTCAAAGGTCCTCCATAAAGTGCCTCTACTTTTCCTTTCTAGCCTGATCTTTTACTATTCCCTTATACATGTACCAGATGCCACTCAAACTAGAATACTTGCTATTCTCTGAACATGCCCCAGGCTCTTTTGCCTTCATGCTACCTTGCACGTGTAGGCACTAAATGAATTAGAATACCCTTCAACCACCCTTGTCAAAATCTTACTAATCCCTCCAGGGTTAGTTCAGCCATCTTCTGCTTAATGGAAGCCTTCTTGAATTGTTCATGGTCTCTCTTTTCCCTATCTCCAGAAGTGGCTTTGTGCATTGCAGAAGAGTTTTGCTCAATTTATAAAGGTTTCTCTTATGACAATTATGTGCAGACTGGAAACACAGTTTATTTGTACAGACAGTTTATCTCTCCTACTAGATTATAAATTTTTAGTGCAGAAACTCTTTCTCACTTTGTATCCTCAAAGCATCTAACATATTCCTCTGCACAGAATAGATTATAAATCCTTGTTGATTTACCAAATGATAAAGACAAAGCACTTGCCAACATTAAGCAAAGAAGAAATACTTCCTTGGGAGATTTATATTGACTTGATTTCTTGCGGTTTATACTTTATTTTTTGGATCAGAGTTCACTGACTTAGTGCTGTGTATATGCCTCTATTACGCTATTTCTTGCATTGCATTATAATTTATTTACGTGGCCTATTTTCTTCCCTAGTTTATGAACTTCTTGAGACCTGGTTTTTATATCTTATCCTAGAACTGTGCCTCATACATAAATGTGCACTGAATGCATTAAACTGATTAAAAGAATGTTATTAAAAAAGGCAAAAGATCCTTGTACCCATCTGTATTGAGATTTTCAAGAATGAGATCTAAGATTTGTCTAAATATTTAATAAACTGCTGGTCTGCTGTGTTCTGTGAGAGTATTTATGCAATCTATACCTTGGCCAAATCTGCAGCTGTCCTGCCCTGGAAAGTTACCATAAAAGATATTGGCATTTGCCTCATTTCCAAATATTACACAAATAATCAGGGTGATAGTTTTTCCTAAAAGAATATTTTATTCTGAATTGTAAAATTATATTTTCAAGGATATAGCGTCCAGACATCACTGGCAGAAACTGGGTATCAAAGAATACAATATAAGAATAAGTGCCAAAATATTTACGATAGAAGTAGCAAGAATAGCAAAAAACAAACCAACAGATTAACTAAACAAAAACCACAAAACACCTTACATACAGATTAAATAACAGGGGTAAAGAGTAAACCGAATTCAGTTTGAGTACTTGGTAAGTTACCAACTAAGCAATTTTATGACAAGCAACTATTTTGCTTTGCTGACATGCAAGATAAATTAAAAGATTTATAGCATGTGGGATAAAAACAGAAGTCTAAATGAACTTATAACCAGCAATAAGTCACTGGTTGAAGTGAATGGTACCCTTCACAACTTTAAAATGAAGCCTTTTTTTCCCTCTAGCAAATAAATGCTAATACATACCCAGTGTAATCTATGTCATTTTTTTTTCACTGCCAATGCACATATCATTATAGACACTACCACATGTGTAGCTCAAGATCCACTGCTAAATTTTCTTATTTCAAAAGAAAATATTATATATAAGAAGTTGATCTTATGTCAAGTATTTCAATAATGAGATCTGATTCAGAGCGAACCCCTTGGAAATAGAAGCCAGGAGCAATGATAACAATCCTAAAAACCTTGGGGTGAAAGGAATGATGTGAGTTACATCTCTACTTAACATGCACTGCACCCCACAAACAAGGAAAGTCAATTCTTGACTAGCTAGAGTAGATTAGAGATGGTTTAGACACAACAGGGGCCGGAGATGTATTCACCAACTCAGTAGAGCTTGGTAATTAGTCAGTATTGGATTAGCAGTAGCAGAGGTGAAGGCAAGGAGCCTGGATTTAGGAATGGATTGCTGTGGGGAGGGCACTTTGTCTTCCAACTCTACTTCAAACAGAATAAGTCACTATAACTTTACCATGGACAATCAACTCTTGGCAGTGGTTTTGTTATTATAGAGATTTTCAATTATCAGTAACTTTTCTTTCTGCTCTGCTACTTTCACATTAGCCCTCATCACTAATCAACAGGTGATGGTAATTTACTTTCTTATTTTGAAAGGATGGCGAGGAAAGTGAAGGGTCAAGAAAGCAATGGCGCATTCTTGAGAAGAAAGCTATATAAATTGTGTATATGAAAAAATGCCAACAGTGTCAAGGTCTATCCAAGATTTTTCAAAAGCATCCTAAATTATTGAGTGTGTTATCAGGTGCAACATCTAAAAATGGCATAATTTTCTGTGTACTTGTTTAAAAAAATATGCACTTTCATTAGTAGCCCCAAAGTAAAAAATATACATTGTATAATCTACAGGTACTGACTAAATTGAAAGATTTGGTAACCGTAATAGATTCAGAGCAGGCATTTAATAGATCTAGTTGAATTCTAATGATTCCATGTAACTACTGTGATAATGTTACTCAGATACCATTGAGTGCTAGATAGGCATGGTAGTTGTAGGGCATCTCTTGGTTGTGATGGCCTGGGCAGATTTTTTATTATCTGTTGTAGGAATAAAAGGTAATAACTATCTTCCATCTGCTTCAAGAATTTTAGCAACCAAAGAACATATTAGATATCACTTATTTCCATAGTTATATGGCATTCTGCTAAACTCATCTGATTAACCAAAAATAAGAATAATTAAAAAAAAATTTTAAATTTTTTTTTTCAACGTTTTTATTTATTTTTGGGACAGAGAGAGACAGAGCATGAACGGGGGAGGGGCAGAGAGAGAGGGAGACACAGAATCGGAAACAGGCTCCAGGCTCCGAGCCATCAGCCCAGAGCCTGACGCGGGGCTCGAACTCACGGACCGCGAGATCGTGACCTGGCTGAAGTCGGACGCTTAACCGACTGCGCCACCCAGGCGCCCCAAAAAAAAATTTTAAAGTAAACCTTATCCCCAATGTGGGGCTTGAACTCACAACCCCAAGATCAAGCATGCTCTACCAACTGAGCAGCCAGGTGTCCCAGAATTTGATATAAATCTAGAAAGATAGGTAAAAATTTAGGTGAAGATATAATAAGGAAGGACACAGAGGTATGGACAATGAAATGTGTATCCTGAAAATAGCACATGGTTCAATTTGGCTGGATCATAAGGGATGAGTAGAGAAGCAGAAAGCACTAAGATTTGAAAGGTAGAGTTAGTCTTTAATGAGTTAGGACAGTGGATTTAGTTCATTTAACTATGTGGTAGGTAGATGGAGAAGGTGAGAGATATTAAGGTTTTTGAGCAAGTAGGTGGCATAATTAGAACTGCATTTTAAAAGACTAGCTTACCTAGTAGCATTATGCAGACTGGATATAAAAGGGAAGACAAATGAAGATTCTTAGATGGCAAATCAGAAAACAGATGATAAATACAAAATATTTTAACTCAAAGAATAAAGTATAGAAACGACAAGTTCTAAGGTACACACAATATAATGAATTTTAGGTGAACAATCAGCTTGCTTTCCATGCTCATGAAACAATGGTATAAAAATGGTCCTAGACTTGGAATCAAGAAACTTGTATTCTGACTCGTACTTTGCCTCTTACTTTACCTATCATGTGACTTTGGGCAAGATACAAACTCTCTTTCTCAGATTCCTCATCTCAAAAATGAGAGGTTTCTAACCCTTTCCTGAAGTCCTTCTAATTATAAAATTCAGTGACCATAAAAATGATTTTTTGGAAGGTCCCTAACAACCACAGACAGTCTCCTATTAGGGAAGGTTTCATAAACAAAAAACCCAGTGACTTTATCAAGAAATGACTAGCCTAAATCAGTGAGTAGATTTAAATATCTATCATTTCTACGGCTGATGTCTTTTGGTAAAAGGTAAAGTAACTTTTTAGAAGACAGGAAAAGATGTATTCCTTCTTTAAAAGCCAAAATTCAAGAAACCTTTTGCCTTATTCATGGATACTTAAACCCTTGCCAAGAAAAACAAATTGTAAAACATAGAGCCTGGAAAATGTGAATCATCACTGGTGTTAAAACCCACATTTAATAATTATGTTGCAGTTTCAAACTATTGTTGAATCCCATTAGGTTTTTAAACAAATTCAATAAGTATTTATGATTTTATAAATGGCATTTAAGTGTATGCAGAAGTAGAAACAAGAACCATCTGATAGACAAATGATTGTGGTTAAAATGAAAAGGAGAAAATGAAGACATAAGGAGGCCAGAAGGTGAAAGAGAGGAAGGAAACAGAAATACACTGAAAGTGAATGAAAGTAATGATTCCATGGCTAAAGTTAGGCAAATGCTTATAAATTTATCTTTTATGTTATGCATTTTCTTACTTGTTGGGATTCTGAATTAATACTACAATAAAAAATGAGGCACCTGTCATTTAAGAAGCAGAAATTATTTCAGCAGAACTTTGTGCCAAGTTCTTAAGGATTTTCAGAACATATGGAAATATGTACCACATGACTGAAAATAACAATTTGGCCTTTATTCCACATCCAATTTGGATTTTATTTAACTGTCTTCTAAAATTTTTATCCCATCTTAGTTTTATCATATTCATTGATTTGAAAACTAGAACGGCAAGTGGGTTCTTATACTATTGTTCCTCTTACTAAAAGCAAGGTTTATGTTTTATTTTTGATATGACCACTTGTTTAAAAAATTCCCAGCAGTACAGGCAGCAATCTTGAATTGTTAAAGTCTTTAACTCTTAATTCAGTTGTTAGGGAATAGTTATGCAAATATTGTTTCATCAACTCAACAAGCACGTGTTAAGGTACAGTAATTTTCCTGGAGCATGATTGGGGAGAGGATGAATTCTAAGACCTGTGACTTGACTTTCCAGGCTCTAACTCCCCCTTTCTTAATCCTTTTACTTTCACCCAACCTTCAGGCTTCCAGGGCTTTAAAACCGTATTTTAAATAATTTAGGGCCCCAAAAGGTCTATATACCTTTTTTCTCCATGCTACTAAGAAGATTTCTTCGGGCGCTCAAGGGCAGAATAGGAAAGGAAGAGTAAAATGTCAGTCTTGAAGGGCCAACAGAAAATACCCAACATAGGAAGTTAGATCTAAGCTACTACAGCTACCAGCTTTGGCCAAGATTCTTATGCCCTAATAAGAGGCAGAGCCACTGGACTTTAAGGATGAACAGTGGTGTCTCAGTAGAACCAATGGGGACAGAAGATGGGGCGTGGGGGGCATAATTCCCTGAATATTTTAGTTTGTGTGAGAACCCTGAGGAGGTGAAGGAAAGTACCCCTGTAATGACTTATATTTCATTTTCCAGGTAAGGGATTTAAAACCGTATTTCACTTAATTCAAGGAAAATAAGATGAAAGTGACCTGGGCTGTGTGTGGGGGTCATGTGAAATCAAGGAGCAAGAACACAGCGCGCACACACACACACACACACACACACACACAGGCTATTCACAATGAAAACCTAATGTACATATGACCAAGTACATGATAGTACAGTGTATAAAAGTTGAGAAATATATATATACTAACATGGTGAAAAAATTCAGAGTTCAGAAAAAATGGAATAGGGTTAGTCAGGAAAAGTTTGTTAGAGAAAAAGGAATTCTGTGTTGGAGCTTCAAAGAGCATCTTGGGAAGAAATACATAAAAGTAGAAAGCATAAAAGTAAAAACTATTACAGAATGCTAAGGAAATCACAGGACTGGAGCACATGGGCCATCAAAAAGAATAGATGAAATACCATTAGTTTTCAGGTTTCGAAAATTAAAAGTAAAATGTAATATATTTTCTTTTTTTTCAAGTGGCCTTCCTCCAAAATCTTGATGGACTCATTTAATTTAAATGGTTTTTTCTGGGAGATGTCGAGATTCTGACTTTTGACCCTAAGCAATGAATTGTAAGAAGTCAAAGATGTAGACAGCAGAGAGATGCTTGGAGAAGCTGTTATGTGAAACAGGTTGTTTTTCTAGACATACTTGTAAGGAAATTATTATACAGTAATATTCACTAAAGTAATAGTATTTAAGGTTTCCTGACAGTAACCACATAGAATATTCACTTTACTTTGCAACTTGCTACACACAAACAGGTACACATGCACTTATATAAATGTATATCCTTAGATCTTTCATTCAGAATTGTTAATTTAGTCCCCTAAAGTGAAACTAAGTAAGTATATCATTTACAAAATAACATGGGCTTTTGGAACTCAGACTTCAGAAAGTTCCTTGAAGAGATTTTATAGTGACTAGAACATAGTAAGTACTCAATATATTAATCTATCCTTTCACTTAACAGGCACCCACTATGTGCCAGGGACTGTTAAGGACTAGTAATATAGAGGGACTATTAAAGGGGATCTAACTGATAGATGGTATAGATGAAGAAGGAATGTCTAAGAGAAGATAGTTGAGGCTTAAAGAATGAGTAAGAGTTAACTGGGTGAATAATACTGAATAATGGAGTAAAAATAGGTCAAGGCAGAAGAGGAGCATTTGCAAAGAGTCTGAAAGGACAGAAAAAAGAGTTCAATGGTTTTTAAGACTGAAATTAGGCCAGTGTGGCAGGAGACTAGTTAGTGGAGACACAGTGTTATGGATTCTGATTTTCTTCTAAGTGAAAAAAACAAAATAAAGCAAATACCCATAACACAATATAACCAAAGAAAAAATGGTATTGGTTGAATGTAAAACTAAATCCAGAAATCAAATTTAATTGTGCCCTTGACCTGGTTTGCAAGGACAGTTTTAAAGTTATAGAGCATAAAACATAATGCAAGTATACTTGACACAAAGAACACTGATTTAATTTCTTGCCAAAGCAGGCATTTATTGAAAGCACATGTACTACACTAAAAAGGATCCTAAATTTTTATGTGCCACATTTGATAAGGGATCTAATTTATATTCTGGCATTTCTCTGGAAGCCTGGATTAGTGATGCAGTAACATAATAAGGACCTAATTTTCTCTGTTCTTTTATAGATATGTCATATTCACTTGGTCACTGGCGATTCCAATTAGTACAAACTGATGCACTAATTTCAAACAAAGGTTAAAGGTCAGGAACAAGGAGAATAAGACTATCTCTAAAGAAAATGAAACAAATTGTTAATCAGTAGAGCTGTATTTGCACCCATTGAGATACACTCTAGTCCTTGAATCCATCCCCAAATCAGAACTTTTCATTGCTTTTCTACCTGCTCAAGTTAACCTAGTTCTGTATAAAGTACCCTATAGACATATTTTTTAAAAGTATATATTCCTTTAAAAATGTCATATAGGCCTTATTTATTAAAAAAGCACTTATTGGGGCGCCTGGGTGGCGCAGTCGGTTAAGCGTCCGACTTCAGCCATGTCACGATCTCGCGGGCCGTGAGTTCGAGCCCCACATCGGGCTCTGGGCTGATGGCTCGGAGCCTGGAGCCTGTTTCCGATTCTGTGTCTCCCTCTCTCTCTGCCCCTCCCCCGTTCATGCTCTGTCCCAGTTCATAAAAAAAAAAAAAAAAAAAAAAAAAAAGACGTTGAAAAAAAAAATTAAAAAAAATAAAAAAATAAAAAAAATAAAAAAGCACTTATTAAGTATGTGCTATGTGTCAGGCAGTGGGCCATAAAGAAGAAACATGAATCATATCCTTATACTTCTGTAATATTTTCCACAATTAATGTTGGTGTTTTCCTGTCTCAATTTCCTACTAGACTATCTTGCTCACTGTTTTATCAGGAGAAATTCTTGGCACATAGCAGGCATTTAAATATTTTTTGAATTAATAAATGGTTTTTAGGGACCTTTAGTAGCGAGAAGTTTGTGCAAGTGCTCAAGAACACCAGATATAAACGACTAAGCACCAAAAACCCTCACCTCCAAATGTCAGCTGAACTTAACTTTAGACTACAGTATCAAAGGGCAAACTTTAGGGATCCATTGTAAAAAATTATAAGGTAAAGTTCAGAAGCAAGGCAATGGAAAAATACTAAAACTGTGTCACTAATCCTTACGAGATCTCACAGAACATGCTTTGAACCCTCCAAAGGGTACAAAATTCATTCTAATAAAAGCCATCTCTACAAAATTCATTAAATATCTGGATTTTCAGTTTTGTACCTAAGAGACATATTTCTACATACCGAGATTTCTCATATATAACAGCCATTTAAAGTGGCAACTGGTTTGGGGCGTCTGGGTGGGTGAGTCGTTTAAGTGTCCGACCCTTGATTTCAGCTCGGGCCATGATCTCATGGTTCATGAGTTTCAGCCCCATGTCGGGCTCTGTGCTGAAAGCACAGAGCCTGATTGGGATTCTGTCTCCCTCTCTCTCTGCCCTTCCTCCACTTGCATTCTCTCTCTCTCAAAAATAAATAAATAAACATTGAAAAAAAGTGGCAGGGTGCCTAGTTGTCTCAGTGGGTTAAACATCTGACTTTGGCTCAGATTATGATCTCACAGCTCGAGGGTTGGAGCCTCGCGTCGGGCTTTGTGCTGACAGCTCAGAGACTGGAGCCTGCTTTGGATTCTGTGTCTCCCTCTCTCTCTGCCCCTCCCTCGCTTGTTCCCTCTCTCTCTCACTCTCTGTCTCAAAAATAGAAATAAACATGAAAAAAAAGTGGCAACTAATGTAAATGAACTGAAAATGGAGTACTTTCAGTGTTCCACCTGTTTTCTCATGTAATTTTTATAGGGCCTCAATGAAAGACTAAGGCAGCTAAAATATATTCTGGAATGAGGTATTTCCTTTTATGGCATTAAAAAACAAAAATAAATTTGACAGCCTTTATGGGCTTTAGATTTTATAACTGTAAAATGAAGGGATAGATTTGGATGGCCTCTTAAGGGAACTGTTCTAATTCTAAGCCTTGTTTTATGGTCAGTGACAAAGCTTATTTTCTGAGTGTGACTGGGATTGCTACAGTATGATTATATTAAATGAAAATGATCTGTGGGGTTACTACTTGTAGGGGAAGTTGTAGGGATCATAATTTTGTGAATTATCAAGAAAAGAATTATTGTTTAAATGATGTCTAAAAGATTATGATGGCTTTTAAAAAATGTGTCAACTTGGTTAGGCTGAACTATCTTCCCCAGTTATTCAATCAAGCACTAATCTAATTGCTGCTGTGATGGAATTTTGCAAATGTAATTATAATCCCTAATCAGTTGACTTTAAGTTAATCAAAGGGAGATTATCCCAGGTGGGCCTAACTTAATTAGGTGAGCCCTGCTATAGAGAACTTAGGCTTTCCCTGAGCTGAGAGACCAACCAGTGTATGCCCATTGGGTTTCCACTTATTTATGATTTTCCCTTCCTGACTGGATTTTGGGTTTGCTTTGCTAGTCTCCAAAACTGTACAGGCCAATTCCTAGTAACAAATTTCTATATCTATTCTACTGGTTCTGCTTCTCTGTTTTAACTCTGACTCATATATTGATGCTATATAAACTATAGACAAGGGACATCTTAAAATATTTTAACAATTCAGTCAAATTCAATAAAATGAATGGATCTGAGGAGTGGACACATGTATACTGGGCAGATGAAGTCTATGTTCAGAGGCAACTTTGAGGTATTCAAAGGTTACCTTTGATGCCCTATCCCCAGATTCACACTGTTCATTTTCTCCCCTTACCTCAGACTACTAGTCTTCTCATTGTCTCTTTCCTTCCCTATCCAAAATTGAGATAAGGAAAGGATCTTAAAGTTATTTACACTGTGGTATTAATACTTGACAACATTTAGTATGCTAAAATTTCCAGAAGGTACTTCTACTTCAGTAAAGGCAGAAGCTCTGGGGTGCCTGGCTAGTTCAGTTGGTTGAGTGTCCAACTCTTGACTTTGGCTCAGGTCATGATCTCACGGTTTATGGGTTTGAGCCCTGTGTTGGGCTCCCTGACGATGGCATGGAACCTGCTTGAGAGTCTCTGTCTCCCTCTCTCTCTCTGTCCCTCCCCTGCTCAAGCTCTCTCTCTCTCTCTCTCTAAAATAAACAAACATTAAAAAAAAAAAGAAGCTTTAACACAAAAGAGTAACTGAAAGTGGTAGAATTAGCGACTTAAATTCACAAACTCTCAGGTGACCACATATTCTGTCTCCTTGTAAATTGGCCATGTTCAGTTTTTTTTATGATTTCTTCTTTTAAAATACCATTTTATTAAAATGAAAGTATAAGTACCGTGTGCTAGTTGACACACAATGTTACACTAGTTTCACATGTACAACACAGTGATTCAACAAGTCTATACTTTATTCTATGCTTACTACAAGTGGACCTACCATCTGTTACCACACAATGCTATCATAATATCATTGATTACATTCCCTATGCTGTACCTTTTATTCCATATTTCACTTATTTGTGGAATCTAAAAACAAAACAAATGAAAAAACAAAAAGCAGAAACAGACCCATAAATATAGAGAAGTGATGGTTGCCAGAGGGGAGAGGGGTAGGGATGAGCAAAATGGGTTAAGGGGAGTGGGAAATACAGGCTTTTTAGGATTCCTTCATTTAAAAAAATTTTTGTTAATGTTTATTTTTGACAGAGAGAGAGAAAGAGAGAGAGAGAGAGAGAGAGAGAGAGAGAGAGAGAGAGAGAAGCAGAGAGAGAAGGAGACACAGAATCCGAAGCAGGCTCCAGACTCTCAGCTGTCAGCACAGAGCCTAACGCAGGGCTTGAACCCACAAACCATGAGCTCATAACCTGAGCCGAAGTCCAAGGCTTAACCAACTGAGTCACCCAGGTGCCTCTAGGATTTCTTCATTTTACATTCTGGAAATGACTATAGCCAAATCTTCCACACCAGTAACATTTTCTTAACAGATAATACTGCTCCAGGAGAGACATTTTTGTTGTTGTTGTTTTATTTTGGCTTTGGGAAAGGGTCTTTATACATCATTGGGTAATTATAATTTATTTTATCATTTAACTTTTAAAATATTTATGCTATGGGAGCGCCTGGGTGGCTCAGTTGGTTGAGTGTCCACTCTTGATTTCGACTCAGGTCATGATCCCAGGGTTGTGGGATTGAGCCCCATGTTGAACTTGAGCTGATGTGGGGTCTGCTTAAGATTCTCTCTCTCTCGAAGGGAAGGGGAAAAAAATAGTTACAAACAAAGAGGGAGGAAGGCAAACCATAAGAGACTCTTAAATATGGAGAACAAACTGAGGGTTTATTGGGGTGGCGGAGAGGGGAAAGTAGGTGATGGGCATTGAGGAGGGCACTTGTTGGGATGAGCACTGGGTATTATATGTAAGCCAATTTGACAATAAATTATATTAAAAAAATAAAAATACATAATACCATAAAAAAAAAGATTCTCTCGCTCTCTCCCTCCCCCTTTCCTTTACTCACGCTTTCTCTCAAATAAAAAAAGAATTAAAATACTTATCTATGTATTCCAAACTAGATCATGAGCTCTTTGAAGATAGGTTCATAACTAATACATTAAAAAAAGGGGGGGGTGGTGTCTGGGTGGCTCAGTTGGTTGAGTGTCTGACTTTGGCTTAGGTCATGATTTCACGTTTTGTGAGTTTGAGCCCTATGTCGGGCTTGGCACTGACAGTAGTGGAGCCTGCTTTGGAGTCTCTGTCTCCCTCTCTCATTGCCCCTCTCCAGCTTGAACTCTAAGATAAACAAATTAACAATTAAAAAAAAAATAATAATAAACTTCCAGGGCACCTGGCTGGCTCAGTCAGTGGAGCATATGATTCTTGATCTCAGGGTTGTGAGTTCAAGCCCCACATTTGGGATAGAGATTACATAAAAAAAAAAAAAAAGTTCCACCACCTCTTTTTCTTGTAAGAGCACCCAATAAAACAGGCACCGAATAAATATTTATTGATTTAATAATATGGAGAAAAGTATGTAGAATGAGGATTATTGGCTTTTATGTAAAGGAATTTTTTTTCTGTTCTGTGTGAAATGCCAGTGGCCATGCCTTTTATAATAATACTAGGGAAGGTGTAGACATATTAGCCATAAAACTTACAGTAAATATTAAGACACATAAAAGAGTAAATTTCAAAAAAGGACTACCTGTTTGTCATATGTAGCTTTTTACTTTTGCCTTATATGTTACATGTTACTTTTACTTTATAGTAATATTCAGAGGTAGATGTTAATAATTCTAGAGAATTTGGTCATATTCTATGTTAATTTGCTTTATAGTAATATTCAGAAGTATTTGCTAACCATTCTAGAGAATTTGATCTGTTGCTATGCAAAACAGTGTTGCAAACAGGATTACATCCTTAGATTGTATGTGCAATAGTGACCCATCATCTAAGAGACATCTGATATACTATAGGACTCAGATGGTTAGATTCTGTAAACACGTGAATGAATATGTAAATGAGACTCATAAGAAGTGTACAATTCAATATTAATACATGAAAGTTAGAAGCTAAAAAAACAAGACTAACAAATCTGACTATATGTAAATTATATATATATATACATATAAATACATATATATATATATATATATAAAATATATAAGGAATGTATATATAAATATATAAAACTTCCACATACCAAAAAGCACCAAAAATAAAGAGAAAAGACAACTGGGAAAAATATTTACAAGTCAACTAGGAATTTTTTCTAATGAACAAAGAAAAGGAAACACACAAGAAAAAAGTTAGCAAAAAAAACAAACCATCCAAAAGAAAGATGGATGAAGAATTAAGGAGATAACAGAAGATGAAAATACAAATGGCTTGGAAATATGAAAAGATGTGGAACTTCAACAACTCTAGAAGTGCAAATTAAAACAATGAGATGTCATTCAAAATTTAAAATTTTAGCAAAGCTTAAAAACACATTTAAATTGGAGATAAATTTGGTAGAAACTCTCAGGACAATAGGCAAAATTTATCAAATTTACAATATTCATTTCCTAAGAATCAGCAGTTATACTTCTAGAGACTGAGCCTATAGAAAAATTATACAAAGAACACAGCACTATTTTACAATAACAAAACCCAGAAAACATCCCAACAGCCTTCAATAGGAGAACAAACTATATGGTACAATCATATAATGGTATATGGTATAATCATATGACTATTATAAAAATAAGGAAGACAAAGTCTATTTTAACAAGAAAAGTGATCTAGGTATTTTATTTGGAAAAAAGCTGTAGGGACGCCTGGGTGGCTCAGTCAGTTGATCTCATGGTTCGTGGGCTCCAGCCTTGAGCAGGGCCCTGTGCTGACAGGGTGGAGCCTGCCTGGGATTCTCTCTCCCTTTCTCTCTCTGTCCCTTCCCCACTCACACTCTCTCTCCCTCACTCTCTCTCAAAATAAAATAAATAAACTTTGGGGAAAAAAAGTTGCAAAGCATAAGTATAATATGCTCTCATTAAAATAAATGTTTTCAATACTTTTTACAATACAAAATAATCTGGAAGGGCACAACCAAAAGTGATAATAGAGATTATCTCACTATGAGATGTGGGATTACAAGTTTCCTTTCTGCATTACCTATTTCTGTAGTCTACAATTTTTTAAGGAGCTTTTATTTATTTTTATTTTTTAGAGAGAGAGCACAAGCATGAGTGGGGGAGAGGGAGGGAGGGAGAGAGAAAGAGAGAGAATCTTAAACAGGCTCCACACTCAGCACAAAGCCTGACATGGGGCTCGATCCCATGACTCTGGGATCATGAACTGAGCCAAAATCAAGAGTCAGATGCTCAACCAACTGAACCACCCAGGTGTCCCTCTGTAGTGTACAACTTAAAAAAAAATTTTTTTTAGTGTTTATTTTTGAGAGAGAGAGAGAGAGAGAGAGAGAGAGAGAGAGAGAGAGAGAATGTGAGCAGGAGAGGGGTAGAAAGAGAGGGAGACACAGAATCCAAAGCAGGCTCCAGGCTCTGAGTTGCCAGCACAGAGCTCAATGCGGGGCTGGAACCCACAAGCCGTGAGATCATGACCTGAGCCAAAGTCAGACGCTTAACTGACGGAGCCACCCAGGCGTCCCTGTAGTGTAAAATTTTTAAACAATGACCAAGAAAAAAATAAGCTTCCAGTACAAGATTATAATGACATCTCTGTTCATTTGATCTTTGTTGTAAATTATCTGGGTATAAAAGTATGCATCTTACATAGTTCATGTAATACTAAATCATATGTTTTTTAAATTATAAAGGGGGTAAAAAAGCAAACACAAATATTAAACAATCAACATATATCCCTCATCAGTAGTAGTCAAATATATATGCCTATTCAGTTTCTTAAATTTACTGATTTGTGTTTGAAGACCTGTGATTCACCTCTTACAAAATTCAGTCAAGAATAGAAGGTAATGAGGAAATAAAGCACTGGAGTCCTCCACTATCTATAGCATAGCTGTTTCTAGTAGTTTCAATAAACAATATTTAAAATTTTTATTTTGTAGTTCTAGTGACAATTGGTATAGTATAACTGGCAGCTCAAATTGAAATTTATTTTCCTTATTTTATACATGCTAGAAATAGCTACAGAGTAGCATCATTGTCTAATATGTCATAGCATTTGGACAATTTCAAGTAAATATGTAAGATCCACAGTAATAGGGGTATGCTCCTGTTGTATTTCTTGAGGTCTGACAGTCTACTACATACTCTGAAAGAATGTAACAGTAAGGCAGAAGTGGGGACCCACACACCACTCAGAGAAATCTGAAGTCCTTTTCTATAGATACACTGCTGTGTAACCTATGCTTAAAATCTTACAGCGCAATAATGGTCCTAAAAGGGAACTAATAGCATGTCTCCAACTGTGCCTGGCATCCTCCTTTCCTCAAATTCTCAAAAGAATCCTATTTTTTAAAACTTGATACATAAAAGGAAACAGTAGGGGAAAAGCTAAGATTGGTTAAGGATTGGTCAATAAGACTGAGAAAATGTTTCCATGAATGCTATATATGCCCCTCCCTTCTAATCTCCTGAGTGGTACTGATATTCTAGTAGAAGATACTGGTTAAATATATAATAGTAGAGTCCCTGCTGGTCAAAGCTAGTAAAGCTGTTCTTTTAGCTCAGTAGCAAAGAATATATATCATATAGTAGAAGAAAGGTTGGAGACTTGATATGTACTCTTGCCAATTGCTTTTTACTTTAAAAGCTTTCTAAATCAATGACAAGCTATCTGTACTGAGAAGGGTATGGAATAGCCTCAAGTTGTATATGCAGTCCTTATGTAGAAAATAAGCATGGCTCATATGGTGTATTGCTGTTCTCTATTTTAGAACTAGCACAGGAACCATGTGATGTGTTCATTGCTATGGTAACTACATTTCAGTAGTGAACAGGAGAGCAAACGGGCATGTAAAACATGTATAAGTTGTCAATATATAAGTAATTGCCACCCCAGAGCTGCAATAACTTAAATTTCCTTGTTGTATGACTTATTAAAATAAAATTCTACCCCTTCTATTTTTTTTAATGAGGTTAATAAGCCTTCACTCCCTATAACACCTTCCCCATTAAAAAAATAAATACATGATGTCTTTCATACAGGGTTTCAATTGCTTCATAGGAAACTATTGTTATTGTTAGTGGAGATCTAGGCTTCCAAAAATGTATGTGCAATGTACTATATAACGATGAATGGAGTCTCAGCTTTGGTCAACAGGAAAAATGCTCTATCTTCTCTAGGGGTTTGAGTCTATTGTTTGGACCAACTCAGTCAGGTTTTTAAGTTGATTTAGGGGGGAAAAGTCTCTAATTTGGCATCAGAGTTATTTCACTTCTATGTGCTTGCTCACCAGCGCAATCTAGAAAGAAGATCCTCCTAAGACTTGATTATCTTTGATTACTTTTAGATCAGTCTCTGATTGTACTGCATTTTAATGAGATACTTATAATACTATATATTTAATTTTAAACTTTTTGTATGATGCCACTTAGGAACAGAAATCATAACAAGTTTCTCTGACAATACTCTCTCTCTCTTCCAATCCCTCCCACTGTTCCCTCTCTTTTGATCCAGGATTCTGATCTGTGGAATAGCTAAAGGGATTTCACATCAATGACTTAAAACAAAGTGTTAAAAATGTAATGAAAAGTCAGCCCTTAAAACAATTTATATTAGAAGTTAAATTTATACCAAATTTCATATTATCTTAAGCCTGTGGTCACATTAATAAAATGGCTTACCACAATGACTATAACACTATGGTTATGTATAAAATAAGCTATATCTGCATGTACACAAAATTATGTTTTTTACATAAATACTTTGAGGTTTTTTTTATAAAGGACCATATTCTGTGAGAAATAAAACACTGTTTTACTACAACAAATATTAATATCAAAATGGACTATTTAAAAACCCATCAGAATTATGGTTATTCTTTATAGTGAATGACAATGTTCTAAGCTTTACCATATCTTATAACTTGATATCAACTTTGACCTGCAACTTTTTTTGGTTACAGCTTTTGAATTTAGAAAATATAGTATTATTTTACTGGAAATGTGGAGGAAAATCACATGTTAAATAAAGCACATTATAATTACAATCAATATATCTTATACATATAATTATTCATACAGACATTCAGCTGGAAAGACAATAAAATTGTATAAAAAAAGAGTAATTCGTACTTTGTGCTGTTTCAGCAGTAAGAATATTTTCTTGAAACTCATTGGTTCAGTGGCACCATATGGGGCATGTTGATCTTCAGATACCAAAAATGTCTCCAAGATACATTTTATTCCAGTGTGTTAAAACTTTCTATCCTGCAGCTGTCATTATAACTATATAATTCATACCCCACTATAAAAATGCAAATCATATAGCTTACTATGCTTGTAGGAATAGAAGGAATTTCTAATGGTATCTATATTTCAAAGTCATAATTACAACTCTTTGTTAGAAACATTCCATACTTGTGAAGTCACTGATGATTTTGCTGAGTTAACTACTGCAACCGGTCGGGTCAAAGGATGAGAAAGGAAATGGGACCAAAAAATATTTCAACAATAGAAAATTATATAGCAATGTAAATTCAGCTACATACAGCAACATGGGTGAATCACCAAAACCTATTATTGAATAAAAAGAGCAATACCATAATACACCATTTCTATAAAGCTAAAAAAGCACATAATATATTGTATAGAATATATATGTATATATATACACATACACGTAGACACACATAAATATATGTACATATGCAAGGGATATACATACATACACAAGGAAATGAAAATACAAAAGTCAGAATAGGCATTAGCTCTGCAATGGATTGGTAAGAGCTTTAAATACTTCAAATGAAGAGGGAGGCAAAGGCAACTGCTTTGTAACATGTAAGTGTTACATATATTCTTCCATATAAATATTTCATTATAAAAAGAAAAAATACAAGAGAAAAGAAAAAGAGTTCATCACTGTATAGTGTTTTCCATGGTCAGAACATCATAGTTCACATCTTACCAAAAGAAATGGCAAGAGAATAGAGTACAACAGCCTATCATGGGAAATCACCTTTTTTTTCCTCAATATAAATGTGTATGCAGTAAGGCAAAATATTCACCCTTTTCCACAGGTGATCTTTAGTTAGTCTGTTTAGATAATCTTTTCATAATTTGTATGCTACATAGAAGTATATAAAAATAGCATTAGGGGCGCCTGGGTGGCGCAGTCGGTTAAGCGTCCGACTTCAGCCAGGTCACGATCTCGCGGTCCGTGAGTTCGAGCCCCGCGTCAGGCTCTGGGCTGATGGCTCAGAGCCTGGAGCCTGTTTCCGATTCTGTGTCTCCCTCTCTCTCTGCCCCTCCCCAGTTCATGCTCTGTCTCTCTCTGTCCCAAAAATAAAAAAAAAAAAAAAATAAAAAACGTTGAAAAAAAAAAATTAAAAAAAAAAATAGCATTAAATAAAACTCTCTTTTCTTTTTCTGGAAACAGAGAAGCAGGATTTATTTTTCTTACAAAAAATGGTGAGACATGAACAGAGATGCTTGGTTGGCTTGCAACTAGCTATTATTTATAATATTTTGTATCTTCTTATTATTGAGGTATAATATATGTACAATATGATGCAGAGACCTTAAATGTTCATCCAGACAAGATACAGGATATTTCTATCATTCCAGAAAGTTCTCCACTATTCATCACCAGTCAATCTCTATTCCTCCTTAACAAAGAAGAAACTACTTTCTGACTTCCATCATAGATTGTTTCATATGTTTAAATGAAATATAGAACACAGATATTCTTTTCTTTTTTAAGTTTATTTATCTTGAGAGAGAAACAGACAGTGCAAGTTAGGGAGGGGCAGAGACAGAGGGAGAGAGAGAGAGAATCTAAGCAAGCTCTGTGCTGCCAGCACAGAGCCTGATGTGGGGCTTGAACTCACGAAACTGTGAGATCACAACCTGAGCTGAAACCAAGAGTCAAATGCCAAACTGACTGAGCAAACCAGGCACCCCAGAACACAAAGATTCTTTTGCGTCTGACTCTTTTTTTGCTCAACATAATGTCTTTGAGATCTATCATTGTGGTTGGGCTATCAGTAGTTCATTTCTTTTTATTGTCTAGTGTACTATAATATGAATATACTATAATTTGCTGAAAAATTGTCCTGTTGATGGACAATCCTGTTTCCTGCTATGAACATTTTTATGTACGTCTTTGTGGACACATGTTGTGGACATGTTTTTGCTCCTCTTGGGTAAATGACTTGCTGAGTCATAAGGCAGATGTATGGTTAACTTTATAAAACAAACAAAATAACTCCCAATAGTTTTCCAAATTTGTGATCCCATCAGCAAAGAGAGAACTCCAGTTGTTCCATACCCTTGCCAACACTTGGTAGCCCTATTTACTTTAATGATTGAAGTGGGTAGGCAATGGTATCTTCACTGTGGTGTTAATCTGTATTTCCCTCATGCTTAATGATGTTGAGCCCCCTTTCATGTGCTCATTGGACATTATATTAGTTCTCTTTGTGACATGTCCAAATATTTTACCCAATTTTTAAAATAAAATTTATTTACTTATTTTGAGAGAGAGAACAAGCAAGCAGGGGAGGGGCCGCGAGAGAGGGAGAGAATCCCAAGCAGGCTCCGTGCTGTCAATATAGAGCCTGACGACAGGCTTGAGATAATGACCTGAGCCCAAATCAAGAGTCAGATACTTTACTGACTGAGCCACCCAGGCACCCCTTCCCCAATTTTTTTATCGTGTTGTTTGTTGTTTTACTGATTTGTAGGAGTTCTTTATATATTCTATATACAGTCCTTTGTCAGATACATGGACTGTAAATGTTTTCTCTTAATCTTATTTGTTATGTCAATACTGTCCTTTAAAAAAAAGTAGCTTTATTAAGGTATTATTTACATTTTACAAAAGTACAGTATGAGGGAGGTTAGTGCCTGTAACCCCATGTTGTTCAAGGGTCTACTGTACTTATACCGATAAGCAGTAGCAAGAACATGAAGTCTTTAAGAATTGATTATACATACTATCCTGATTCCTACTGGTACAGCAAATCAACACACATTTACCATGCTTCTATTCCAATCTATTAAACACAATGTGCCTATGTCAAAGCACAGAGCTTGTAATGCTACCACCACTGCTTAAAAACCTCCTTTTGTTGCTACAAGGGGGACAAGACTGGGGCAGAGCAATTATGAGTATACTGCAATAATCCAGGTAAGTGGTAACAGCGTCAGGAGCCAGAAGAAAGGCAACAGAGGTGGTAAGAAGTCAGATTTTCAATATATATTGAAGGTAGGTAGATTCAAAAGCAACCGCTTTGATTAAAGTTAATATGTGAAAATGGTTGTCCGAGTTCCCTGACTGCAAATTACTGGACATCTATCCCTGAATTAAAATTGCCACTGAGGGACTATAAACTAAGAATGACATTTAGACACCATAAATTGCTTTGAGATGCTCAAAGAATCAAGAAATAATCTCTTAGATGTACATGGCATATCTACAGCTATCAAAAGCTCCAACACAATTCTAATGAGTCAATATACAAATAACTTACCCTATCATATACATAAAACTACAGGTGATAAAGATAAATCTAACTACCTTTTTGCCTATGCTAACCTGTCCTTTCTCAAAAAATATATAATCTACTAAATCACCCATCTATTAAGATAAAAAACCAAAGCTGTATGAGAACCAAGTGTGATAGCCTAAAGAGTATTCTATAAACTCAGGGGGGAAAATCAGCGAATGAATGAAAATTTCATAGGAAACTGGATTTATTCTTAAGGACGCAACACAACCCCCAACCTCAACTTAGGTTTTTAAGAATACACTCTCATTTTATGTGATTTCAGAACATGCATCTGTTTGTAATTATAAATTAATGATTGGTTTATTTAAATAATGTCTGTCATTTCCACTAGACGGTAAACTCCATGAGGGTAGAAGTCATGTCTATTCTTATTCATGGAAGTATCCCCAGCATCTGATACATAGTAGACACTTAATAAATTATATTTCTTTTTAAAAAAATCATTATATTTCACATTTCTATTTCAGATGAATAAAGGAAGGTAGGAAGTCCAAATTCTTCTGCTAGGTATTCTAGACTCAAGGAAACTTGATTCTTCACAACTTAGTTGCAACAAAGGTAACTTTTGTTCCAAAAGGCCTGGTTTTATTCAGAATACAAATTCATTTATTCATTCAGAAAATATTTACGTGTGCAGGCACTGTTTAAAGGGTTGGGGATATGGCAGTGAATGAGACACAAAGTCTTTATCCTTATAGACTATACTTCATATAAACTACACTCACTCTTGCTTCAGTGGCAATATCAAGCCATTCATTCTATGAAACATTGTCTTTACTCCCCTCCATCACCTCTACCATGAAGTTTTTCTGAAAGTCAATCCTCCAGCAGGGTTGACAGATAAAATATAAAATGCTTAGTTAGCTAAATTTGAATTTCAGATATGCAACGAATAATTTTTTAGTGGATGTCCCAAATATTGTGTGTCCCATCTGAAATTCAAAATTAAATGGATATCCTGTATTTCTATTTGCTAAATCAGGCAACCTCATTAGCTGGTAATTTCCCCCGTTTCCAAATTTCCATTCTAATTATATTCAGAATCATAGAGATTAACATTTAATTATTGTCTTCTGTAGGATTTTTGTTTTGTTGCTCCATGTTGTAAGCACTTAACAAACACTTGATAGATGTATTCAGAAATTTAAATTACAATGATTTATTTATAAGACATTCTTCCTAACTGTATTTGTAATGCTAAAAAAAAATCAGAAACTGTAAAAATGCCCAATACAAAACTAATGAAAATAAATAATACATAGCCACCCAAGATGACACTTGAAAGAACAATTAAGGATACTAAAAAATGCTGGGCGCCTGGGTGGTTCCGTTGGTTAAGTGCCCAACTCTTGACTTTGGCTCAGGTTATGACCTTGCAGTTCACGAGTTCGAGCCCCGTGTCAGCCTCTGTGCTAACAGCTCAGAGCCTGAAGCCTGCTTCAGATACTGTGTCTCCCTCTCTCCCTGCCCCCACCCCACTCATGCTCTCTTTCTCTCTCTCAAATATAAGTAAACATTAAAAAAATAAAAAAACCCAAATGAATGATAACATAAATTACATTAGAAGATTGAATGTATTTTCAATTGCTTTCCTAAGAACTAGAGGTACCAAAAAGTAAGTGTCAAAAGCTTGTCCATCTACTGAAATAAGTCTCCTACCCCAGTATCCAGAACATTCTACTGTCTTACAATACAGGCAATTTTAAAAGGCTCTAACTTGAAATTGGTCTAGGTATAAGCAACCTTCCCCAAAATATTCCCTGTACTCATTTTACTAATCTTACACAGAGACACAGTAAATCTGGTAACTAAAATCAGCAATGTCCTGGGAATATTTTCCTGATTGCTTAGAAAAAAAAAAAATCCTGAGGTCAGTTAATATGAATCTGAGAGTATACACAAAAAATGGAGATGAGAATATTTTTAGAAAAGGCCTACCTCTCTTATGCCCTTGCCAAATAGGAATTAATGCATAAAATCACATTAAAAAATGTTTTTGTTTAATGTTTATTTTTGAGAGGGGGGGGAGGGGCAGAGAGAGAGGGAGACACAGAATCTGGAGCAAGCTGCAGGCTCTGAGCTGTCAGCACATAACCTGACATGGGGCTTGAACCCACAAACTGAGATCATGACCTGAGCCGAAGTTGGACACTTAGCCGACTGAGCCACCCAGGTGCCCCATAAAATCACATTTTTAAAGATCTCATAAATCTTCAATTTCTTCTATTTGTTATTTGAAAAATAGTACTAAGTACCATTCAGTTGTGAAAATGTTGTTTGGTGAATTTACAGCTTTTTTAAAACCCATTTTATAGTTGTTGATATGTCCTCAACAATAAGCAAAAATTCTGCTAATTTATTTTGCAGTATTCCTTGTGGTGCATTTCTATATCTATATAACAAGAAATATAAACTCTGATTTTAGCATAACAAAGGTGGTTTGATTATGAAGGAAGTAAGCAGAATTTTCCTCCTAGAAGAGTTCAATTTTTTTTTAATTAAAAAAAAATTTTTTTTGTTTTGTTTTTAAGAAACAAACAGAACTCACGAGCAGGGGAAGGGCAGAGAGAGAATCCCAAGCAGACTCTGCACTGCCAGCGCAGAGCCCAATTTGGGACTCGAACCCATGAACTTAAGATTATGATCTGAGTTGAAGTCAAGAGCTGGATGCTTAACCAACTGAGTCACCCAGGCGCCTCTGAAGAGGTCATTTTTTAATTAATACCAGGCTGAGAGAAAGAAAATGTGTATTTCCTCATGTATTTCTGAAATCATATTAACATTTTACTGACAAAACTGGAGTATGCTTAATACTGACAAAACTGGAGTATGCTTATTACCATTTTTCAGGTGAGAAAATAAAGGCCTAGAAAAGTTACATGGACTTGTCATTGCCAGACAGCTTACTCTGCTAACAGATTAGAGATTCCATGACTCCCAGGTAAGCACTCTACTAACCCTATCGTACTGGAGAGTACATCTAGCAAAGAGATAAAGCATCAGTATGTGCATCTATACCATTAGCTCTTGAGGAAGAGGGTAAATGAAAATGATAAAAACTGGAAAATCTATTGTCTGTAGTTGAACTCAAGTCCAATGCAGATGAGCAAGCCCCATACCATACTTCATGATATCCTTCTAACTTTGAAAAGGTGACAACTGAAAATAATATAAAAATCCTAGTCACAGATATTAATTACCTTATATGACATTTTAATAAGAAAATGTAGTCATCTTTAACTTTTTTCTTCCAATCTCACTTTCAATCTATTAGTAAATCCTGTTGGTTCCATCTTCAAAATATATCCAGACTTAAACACTTCTCATTACTGTTGCCACGACTATCTTGGTCTAAACCTCCATCCTTTTTGCTTAGATTAGTGGTATAACCTAATAATAATGAGTCTCTTTGCTTTTGCCGCCTTTCTAGTATATTCTTTCTTACTGAAGTATCAATGTAGGAAGGTGAATATTTTTGTGTTTTGATTCTCAGAATTTAGCACTTACTAATAGTCATTCAAAAAAGTATTTGTTTAATTAATAAACACAGCAGCCAGAGTAATCCCTTTAAGCAGTAAATCTTACCTGCTCAACATCACTCATCATCAGGGAAATACAAATCAAAACCACAATGAGATACCACCTCACACCTGTCAGAATGGCCAGAAATTAACAACTCAGCTAACAACAGATGTTGGTGAGGATACAGAGAAAGGGGAACACTTTGGCACTGCTAATAGGAATGCAAACTGGTGCAGCTACTCTGGAAAACAGTATGGAGGGTCCTCAAAAAATTAAAAATAGAACTACCCTACCACCAGCAATCACACTACTAGGTATTTATATAAAGGATAAAAAACTTTGTATCCAAAGGATACAAAAAAAAAAAAAAAAAAAAGGATGCTCATTTAAAGTGGCACATGCAATGTTTATAGCAAACCCCAATGTTTATAGCAGCACTATCAACAATAGCCAAATTATGCAAAGAGCCCAAATGTCCATTGACTGATGAATGGATAAAGAAGACGTGGTGTGTACACACACACACACACACACACACACACACACCCCAGAATATTATTCAGCAATCAAAAGAATGAAATCTTGTCATATGCAACAACGTGGATGGAACTAGAATGTATTATGCCAAGTGAAATAAATCAGCCAAAGACAAATATCATATGATTTCACTCATGTGTGGAATTTAAGAAACAAAACAGATAAACATAGAGGAAGGGAAGGAAAAATAAGATAAAAAGAGAAGGAGGAAAACCATAAGAAGCTCTTAATTACAGAGAACAAACTCAGGGTGGCTGGAGGGGTGCTGGGTGGGGATGGGTTAAATGGGTGATGGACATTAAGGAGGGCACTTGTTGGGATGAGCACTGGGTGATATATGTAAGTGATGAATCACTAAATACTACTCCTGAAACCATTATTACAGTTTATGGTACCTAATTTGAAGTTAAAAAAAAAAAAAGGTAAATCTTACCATTTCACTCCTTTGTTTAAAACCATACCCATTTCCCTCCTATCTAGATAAAAGTTGAAGTCCTTTTTAAAATTTATTTATTTACTTTGAGAGACAGAGACAGCACAAGTGAGGGAGGGGCAGAGAGAGGGAGAGAGAGAGAATTCCAAGTAGGCTCCATGCTGTCAGTGCAAAGCCCAATGCGGGGCTCGAACTCACGAACCATGGTATCATGACCTGAGCCAAAACCAAGAGTTGGACACTTAACCTACTGAGCCACCCAGGTGCCCCAAAGTTAAAGGCCTTTAAATGGCTTCCATGACCCTGAATACTCTAGCACCCCATACAGTCTGACCTCATCTCGTACTACTTTCCCTTTCAAGCCACTCTGGTTTCACTGATTCCATTTGCCTGGAATGCTCTTCCCTCAGATATATGTCCTCCAGATCTCTGCTCAAACATTACTTTTTCAGTGAGATGTGCTTTGATCATCCTACACATATAAATATATGTTTTTAGATACATTTTTCGTGTCTAAAATAAAGGTTACTTAAAAAAAAACCAATACCACTACCCACCTAAAAAATTTAACAATATTTCCTTAGTAACAACAAATAATACAAATACTTCCCTCATTGTATTGTATGTTTGTGTGTTTTTTTCAGTTTGCTTCAATTGGAATCAGGACACAAAGTCTATGCCTTGTCATTGGTTGATATATCTGTTAGTTTTCTTATAACCTACACATTTTCTCTTTTAAAATGAGTTATTTGTCCTGTAGAATGTCTCTGTCTAAACTGTGTTGAATACATCTCTGTGTGCTCATTTAACATGCTTCTCTGCCTCTTATATTTACCATGGTAGTTAGAGTTGGTGAATTTATAGATCAAGGTTCAAGTCTGTTTTTGTTTATCCCAAGACTTACATAAGTGGTAGTATAATTTCATCAGAAGATGCATCATGACTGAATAGAATAGAATCTCTATGTATAAAGAAAGCATGCCATAAAGACTTCACAAAATAGAGTAAAATTGTAATTTGCTATTTCAAAACAAGCTAAATGAGATTAAGAAAATTATATAAACCATAAAACAAAAATGTTTTAGAATGATAAAAATGCAGAAATAAAGTAACAGAATTTAGGAAAGAATTACAATTAAAAAATTTTCAGAAATGAAGAGTAAACTAGAATGGACAGAATTAAATACAACAATTTTTGTCTTAACGGAAAAAGAAGACAAAAAGAGGAAATTTAAAAACAAAAATATATGAAGCACATAAAAACTGAGTTAAAGAAACAAATATTGAAGCAGGCAAAGAAGATCCAGCATGTGGATAAAAAGAGTGCTTGAAAAAAGAAAACTAAAGCCAAGAAAACAACAAATACCAAAAGCTACATTTTAAGAAAATATTCCTGGGGAAAAAAGATTTAGAACTATGTACTGAAAAAGTGTGCATACTATGTTCCTGAGAATTTAGATTATCTAGGCAAGTCTGACCCAATCACATTAGCCCCTTTATTTTTTAAAAAGTTTATTTATTTTGAGAGAGAGCAAGAGAGCGAGAGAGCAAGAGAGCTAGAGAGCAAGGGAGGGGCAGAGAGAGAGGGAGAGAGAGAATCCCAAGCAGGCTCCATGCTCTCGGCACACAGTCCCATACAGGGCTTGATCCCATGAACTGTGAGATCATGACCTGACATGAAACCAAGAATCAGATGCTTAACCAACTGAGCCATCCAGGTGCCCTAGTAGTTCTATTTTAATTTTTTGAGGAACATCCATACTTTTTTTCCAGAGTGGCTACACCAGTTTGCATTCCCACCAACAGTGCAAGAGGGTTCCTTTTTCTCTACATCTTTGCCAACACTTGTTTCTTGTGTTTTTGATTTATCTATTCCAACAGGTGTGAGGTGATATCTCATTGTAGTTTTGATTTGCATTTTTCTGATGATGAGTGATGTTGAGCATCTTTTCATGTGTCTGTTGGTCATCTGTATATCTTCTCTAGAGAAATGTCTACTCATGTCTTCTGCCCATTTATTAATCACATTATTTGTTTTCTTTTTTGGTTTTTGTATCAGTTCTTTCCATATTTTGGATATTAACCCCTTACTGGGTATGTCATTTGCAAATTTCTTCTCCCATTCCATAGGCTGCCTTTTAGTTTTGTTCATTGTGTCTTCTTCTATGCAGAAGATTTTTATTTTGATGTAGTCCCAACAGTTTTATTTTTGCTTTTGTTTCCCTTGCCACAGAAGACATATCTAGAACAATGTTGCCACAGCCAATGTCAAAGGAATTAATGCCTCTGTTCTTTTCTGGGATTTTTACAGTTTCAGATCTCCTATTTAGGTCTTTAATCCATTTTGAGTTTATTTTTGTATAAATGTGGTCACTTTCACTCTTGCATGTAGCTGTCCAGTTTCCCCAACACCATTTGTTGAAGAGACTTTTTCTCACTGCATATTTTTGTATCCTTTACTGTAGATTAATTGACCACATAATTGTGGATTTATTTTTGGGCTTTCTATTCTGTTTCATTGATCTATGTGTCTATTTTTGTGTCAGTTCCATATTGTTTTGATTATTACAGCTTTGTAGTATATCTTGAAATTAGGGATTGTGATACCTCTAGTTTTGTCCTTTTTTTCTTTTTTCCAGTTTATTTATTTATTTTGAGAGAGAAAGAAAGTGCGAGTTGGGGAAGGGCAGAGAGAAGGAGAGAGAGAGAGAGAATCCCAAGCAAGATCCACACTGTCAGCGCAGAGCCCAACATTGGGCTCAAATCCACAAACCATGAGATCATGACCTGAGCCAAAGTCAGATGCTTAACTGACTGAGCCACCCAGGTGCCCCATTGTTCTTCTTTTTCAAGACTGCTTTGGCTATTTGGAGTCTTTTGTGGTTCCATACAAATTTTAGGATCATTTGTTCTAGTCCTATGAAAAATGTTGTTGGTAATCTGACAGGGATTGCATTAAGTCTGTAGATTGCTTTGGGTAGTATGAACATTTGAGCAATATTTGTTCTCCCAATCTATGAGTATGGAATATCCTTCCATTTCTTTGTGTCATCTTCAATTTCTTTCATCAATGTTTTATACTTTTCAGAGTCCAAGTCTTTCACCTCTTTGATTAGGTTATTCCTAGGTATTTTATTATTTCTGGTGCAATTATAAATGAGATTGTTTTCTTATTTCAATAAAGAAGCAATCTTGTAGCAATGAGCATCCCTAGCACCAAGGTTGTGGTCTCAAAATAAACTTTCTTAGAAATTTCTCAGTTTTCATTATTTCCCTCTGTCATTTCAAATTTTGTGTATTTGTACTTTATCTCATTTTTTATTGATTAGATCATATGATCCTGTACTCCCCTACCCCAGTTATAAAGCTTGTGCAAATAATAATCTATTCACCATACCCTTAATGTTGTATAATAAGGAATGTATCTGGTCCTTGTCCTAGGTTCCTGGCACAGAGCTTCAGAAATCCTTGGAATTTTCTGGCTGATAGGAGTGTCTTTCTTATAAAGTGACACATTGTGGGTCCATAGACAGCTTCAAGATTGGGTTGTAACTTTGGGTCCACCCATCCCCCAAAGATGGGGGACTTGAGACTGAGTTAAATCACATGGCAAATGAGGTAATCAACCATACCTATATAACGAAGCCGTCATAAAAATTCTGGGCACTGAAGCTTAGTGGAGCTTCCTGGTGGGCAAAATACATTGATGTGGTAAGAGGGTGCTAGGCTTGGAGTCTAAGGGGAGAGTCATGGAAGCTCTGCATCTAAAATCCTCCCATACCCTTCCCTAAGTACCTTTGCATTTAGCTATTCCTGGGTTGTATCTTTATAATAAAGCTGTAATTGTAGGTATGGTGCTTTCTTGGGTTCTGTGAGTCATCTAGATTAATTATCAAACCTGAGAGGGTTTTGGGAATCCCTGAACTCGTAGCCAAGTTGGTCAGAAATGTAGGTGGCCGAAGTTCAGCTGGAGCCTTAAGTAAGGGCAGACTTAGAGAATTGAACCCTTAAACCTGTACAGTCTGATGCTAAATCTGGGTAGTTACTGTCAGAATTCAACTGCCTTCTACCCAGTTGCTGTGGAAACAAAACTAAGGTAAAGAGTAATGATCAAGGAAAAGCAAAGTATGCAAGTATACATTGCGCATGTTGTCACCCAGTGCTAGTGCCTAGAGGGCAAGAAAAATTTATGCATTTTTATCTTTAAAAATTTTATTTATTTTTTAATGTTTATTTTTGAGAGAGAGAAAGAGAAAGAGAGAGAGAGCAAGCAGGGGAGGGGTGGAGAGCCTGATGGGGGGATTGAACTCACGAAACGTGAGATCATGACCCGAACCAAAGTTGGACACTTAACTGACTGAGCCACCCAGGCATCCTTATGCATTATTAAACTATAGAAATAATAGGGCTCCGTATTTTTCAGTTTTACTTTATACATATCTACAAAATATTTCTTCACACTGTTCCAAGAGTTATAAATTTTAGGGTTGTCATTCAAATTCAAGAGCCAACCAAATAGTCCATGTAATGTACAACTTTATATCTTATGAAGGGAAAAGAAAAGTATGAGTCAGCAGTGAAGAGAACATTTGGTTTATTTAGGTACTGGTTAATTTGAATTTTGCATTATTATGTTACGTAGCATACATAAAACTATCAAAAACTAAGGTCAATATTTTATTCTGAAAATATTTTAACTGTTGTCAAATATAATATAAAGTAGTTATAAATTTCACTTTGGTAAGATCAATCTTAGATCTAAGATTGAAAGTAGTGATTAAATAGGAATATAATTTTTTTTTATTATTTTAGAGAGAGAGAGAGAATGCACACACAAGCACAGAAGGGCAGAGGGAGAGAAAGAAAGAATCTTAAGAAAGAATCTTAATCTTCAGAAAGAAAGAATCTTACGCTCAGCATGGAGCTTGATGCGGGGCTCAATCCCACAACCCTGGGATCATGACCTGAGCTGAAATCAAGAATTGGAAGTTCAACCGACTGAGCCACCCACCCAGGTGCCCCTGGAGTATAAATATTTATAAAGATAACTATTGTCTATAATTTGCAAAGATTGAAACTCTCCCTACAAAGGAAAAAATTCATTCACTCATTTACTAAATATTTAATAAATACATATTTGTTAGGCAGGAGGGCTGTAATGAAGAATGAAAATTTGCTGTGAAGGAACACATTCTTGTGTAAAAAAACCAATTAACATATTGTTACTAAACAATGCAAGTATTATAATGACAAACAAAATATTACAGATCACATTTTAAAAATGACTAGGTGAGCAGTAGTGGAGGGGGTAGAGAAGGAGGGGGAAGGTGTGAGTGAGGTAGTATTTATTTGAGAGAGTGTGTGTGCAGGGGAGGGACAGATAGAGGGAGAGAGAGAGAATTCTAAGACGTGGGGCTCAATAACTGAACCGAGTTTCTTTCTTTCTTTCTTTTTTTCTTTTTTTAAAGATTTTATTTTTAAGTAATCGCTATACCCAATGGGGGGCTTGAACTCACAACCCCAAGATCAAGAGTCACATGCTTTAGTGACTGAGTCAGCCAGACGGTCCAATATATGAACTGAGTGTTAATGGATAAGTAGAAGTTTACCAGAGAGAATTGGAAAGGAGTGAGGATAATGACAAAAGGAGTGGCATATGAAAGGACATGAAGGGGCACTTAGATGGCTCAGTAGGTTAAGCACCCGACTTCAGCTCAGGTCATGATCACAAGGTTTGTGAGTTCCAGCCCTGCACCAGGCTCTCTCCTGTCAGCAAGGTGCCTGCTTCAGGTCCTCTGTCCCCCTTTCTCTCTGCCGTTCCCCCACTCATGCTCTCTCTTTCTCTTTCTCTCTCTCAAAAATAAACAAACATTAAAAAAAGCTGAAAGGACATGAAAACAAAAGTGACCACAGTGCATTCTGGAAAATAGTTAAATAGTACAGGAGAAAAGAGGAGCTTAAGGGATACATATAGATAAAGGGCCAGAAAATGAAACTAAACTGTATAATAGGGATTCATTCATACTCATTTAATGTTTTTAAACAAACAAGCAAAAATGAATGAATAAGTCTTTAAAGTCTGTACCTTAAAGGATGCTCACTTTTTAATTCTTGGATTATTTTTACGGTGCTAAAATGAATTGGCTAGTAGGGCTAAATCATACTAGTCTTAGCTCAGTTTAATTCTTGCAGCAACTAAAAATAATTTTTTTAAGTAAGCTTTGTGCCCAACATGGACTTGAACTCATAACCCTGAGATAAAGGGTCACATGCTCTACCAACTGAGCGAGGCAAGTGCCCCTTTGACATAAGACTAGAATTTTACCCTTTTAGTGAATTCTATTTGATGGCTAAGTCTTACAAACAGCTGATAACCAAACATTAAAATAACTACATGAGAAACAGGCATTCACATGCATTGCTATTGGGAATGAAAGCAGTTATAACTCTTTTGGAGAGCAATTTGGTAACATCTAACAAAACCACATATGCACTTACCCTTTGACCCAACAATCCCACTTGTAGGAATTTACCATGAAAAAATATCTCTGACAACATAAAAATATGAGTGCATAAAGTTATTCATTAAAGATTGCTTTTAACTGCGAGATACTGGAAACAACCTAAATGCCCACATAAAAGAGAGTGATTGAATAAACTCTGGTACATTCACACAATGAGGTACAATGCAGCTATTAAAAAAAGTGAGGAAGATCTCTCTGAGCTTTTATGGAATGATTTCCAAGATAAAATTAACAACAGCAAATAAAAGCTAAATGCAGAGAACCTGCAGTGTAATACATTTCATGTAACAAAAAAGGGATATGTGAAAATAAGAAAATATACATGTTGCCACTAATTTATGCTAAAAGAAATTTAGGATGTGAGCCAGAAACTAATTAAAAATTACCTACAGGACAGAGGGTAGGTGGGAAGAAACACAGTAGGAAGAATGAGAGAAGGAGGAAAGAAGCAGATGAGAAATGAGATCTTGGGAACGACACTTATAAGTAAGCTTCTTTTGCATAGTTCTGGCATTTAAAACCATGTAAATGTTTCACATACTTAAAAAAAATTAAAGTAATTCAAAATGTTGGGAAATCTTAATAGAATGCAAATAGCAATAAATGATACAACTGTAATTAAATGACATAACCACCCTGAGGGACTGTGGAAAAAAAAAAAAGAACTAATCTAAGTCACCTCAAAAAAAAGTATTGAGTAATGAAAGCTAAAGACAAGAAAACTTTACACAAATAGTAATATCTAGTTCATAAATCTCTTTTGCATAGCAAGCATTAGATATCCATTATGGCATGAGAAATTAGTCCAAAATTTAGTGGCTTAAAACAACAAACACTTATCGCATAGATTCTATAGGTAAGGAATCCAGGGCTGGCTTAGCTAGGTGCCTCTATTTTTTTTTTTTAAAGTTTATTTTATTTATTTTAAGAAAGAGAGAGCACTAGTTGGGGAGGAGCAGAGAGAGAGAGAGAGAGAGAGAGAATGAGAGAGGAAGAGAGAGAATCCCAAGCTGGCTAGGCACTGTCAGTGCAGAGCCCCACATGGGGTTGGATCTCAAGAACTATCAAATCATGACCTGAGCCAAAATCCAGAGTTGGACTCTCAACTGAATGAGCCACCCCGGCGCCCTGCTAGGTGTCTCTTAATCATGGTCTTTCCAAAGGCTGCAACCACAATATAGGCCAGGGCTGCAGTTATCTCATGTTTAAGGGAGCTCATTCATATGGCTGTTGGTAGCCCTCGGGCCCTCCTTGGCTACTGACCAGAGTTCCTTGCTATGTGAGTCTCTCTTTAGGGTTACTCAAAACACGGCAGCTTGTTTTCCCCAAAGTGAGGGCTCCCAGGGAGAGAACAAGAGAGGGAAAGTGAGACAGAAATCACAGTACTTTTGTAATGTAATTTTGGAAATGACTTTTATCACTTTTGTCATAGTCATTTTGTTACAAGTCACTATACCCAGCTCCGCAGTCAAGGAGAGGGGACTACATAAGATAGTGAACACTAGGAGGAAGGAAGGGAATCAATGAGGGACATTTTATAGACTGCCTATCACAGTCTGTCTTCTAGCCCACAATTCATATCCCTCCTACCTGCAAATAATGCTCACCTTCTCCTAAGGGTGGGTTTGCAATTCTGAAACTACTTTATATATACTTTAGATGTGAGCAAATAAGTCATTAAATTGCAGATAATGAAAGCCAGGTTTCTTACTGAAGAAAGGAAATATGAATAAGGAAAAAAGGAAGGTTAGCTTTAACCCTGTGGTGTTGGATTGCAATCTGAGGTACTATTACGGTGTCATGGTTTTTATTATAAATTTATTTACTTATTTTGAGAGAGAGAGAGAATGCACATGAGCAGGAGAGGGACAGAGAGAAAGGGAGATAGAGAATCCTAAGCAGGGTCTGGGCTGTCAGGGTGAAGCCCAACACAGGACTCAATCTCACTAATCGTGAGACTACAACCTAAGCCGAAATCAAGAGTCAGGTGCTTAACTGACAGCCACTCAGGAGCCCCTGGTGTCACATTTTTAAATATAAATAGAGATACAGGCAGATAGGCAGATAGGATGACGCCAGGGTTAAGAGAAAGAAAATATAAGATGAACTTGGAACAACTTGTGGCACCAGAAAGTAGAGTGCTCAAAATTAATGAGGGCACATCAAAAGAACAAAGGAGCCAACATGAAGAAGCTCTGGATGACCAAAGTCAGGACAATTGGAAAAACAACACAATGACTGCAATGGATTGGAACTCATGGAATAAAATAAATATCCATAAATTATACTGAAGAAAAGAAGTTAATAAATTAATAATTGGAGGAGAAGATGAAGCACAAAAAAATTACCTTACATGAAAAAAAATCATCATTTGGCAAATACCACAATAATTACTGGAAGCAAGAACCATCAAATAGATGCTAAAAGTAGTGAGTGAAAATATAATGAAAGAACAAAATATTTACATAGTCTCTTGTATTTCCCCACCAGATACTTACTAGTTAAATTACAAAAGGAAAAATAGTAACTTTAAAGTGCATAAACTGGGTCAATATCTCTTTAACCAAGTGATCAAAATTAATATGACCAGTAATGAGAAATGTTGAAATCTTGATATACAGTATGCAAAAAGACAAAACAGCATTTCTGAGGTATTCTAGCCAAAATTTTCACTAATTAGAGGAACTATTAGCCCATCCTACACTGTAGGACATCCTACAAAATAACAGGCCAGTACTCTTCAAAAGAGTCACATTCCTAAAAGTCAAAGAAAAACCGAGAAGTTGTTCCAGATTAAAGAGACTACGGAAACATGAAAACTGAATGCAATGTAGGAACCTAGCTTGGGTGTGAATCAGACAAAAGACATTAGGAATTTTCCAAAGGTGAAGATTTTACATAACCATTATAGAATCATCAAAGTTCAGAAATAACTGTTGATAAAACACTATTACTAATCTACAGAACCTATTTAAATTTTGCTAATCAGGCTCCTAATGTCAAAGAAGAAAGGCACAGAAAAAATTCAAGCTGAGCCAAAAACCAGATTTTCTGAATAAAGTCCAGTGTTCCTTCCACTGTCATATAAATTTAGTTGTTTGTTAAATTTTTAAAAATATTTTTTAAGTTTATTTATTTATTTGAGAGAGACAGAGACAGCACAGATGGGGGAGAGGCAGAGGGAGAGAGAAAGAATCGCAAGCAAGCTCTGTGCTGCTAGTGCAGAGCCCAACACAGGGCTCGAACCCATGAAACCATGAGATCATGACCTGAGCCGAAACCAAGAGTCAGATGGTTAACTGACTGAGCCACCCAGGCATCCCTAAATCTACAGTTTTTATGTACAGGGATACGTCGATTTTATTTAATAATTTTAATATGACATTTAAAATGTATTAAATAAGAACTTTAAATAGTAACTCATTACTTTTATATCATGTCATACTAGATAGGTAATATTATAAGAGTCACAAATTTGTAGTACAGTAACTGAAACAAGCAAATAAAAAGATTAATTGAAATACTAAGTAACATGGTATGTATGGCATTATTGCATAAAATATGATTGTCTCCAAAGCAATTCAAGCTCTCTCAAGTTATTGGGCTTTTTTTATCAATAATGGATGGTAGTCTGGGAAGGATTTAAAAAACTTCCTCTTTGGATAGGCAATGTAGTTGGTAAGGGAGGGAGAGAAAGAGGGTAAGAAAGGAAGGATATATCGGTGGGGATCCAAACAGAAAAGGAGTAAAGGAGTTAAGTAGAAAGGAAGGAAGAGAGATGCAAATCACATAGTTACATAGCCTTTGGCTCTTTCTGAATCCTTCCCATAGCACATCTTTACAACATATCACTGATGTTAGGAACCTCCCTTGTGCTACAGTGAATCTCATTTTTTTTTTTTTCCCAGACCAGATATATTTATTAGAAAGACCCTAAGGAGAAAGTCAAATCCAGAAGCTAAATAGCAATCTTATGGTGCCATACCCTTGTCTTAATTGAAACTTCATTATCCTTAGCAGGAAATGTAAATATGTCAGAATTTTATAAGAGCACCATAAGTATTTATTTATTTATTTTAATGTTTATTTATTTTTGAGAGAGAGAGAGAGTGCACACAAGCAGGGGAAGGGCAGAGAGAGGGGGTACAGAGGATCCAAAGTGGGTCTGTGCTGACAGCCCCAAGCCTGATGTGAGGGTCAAACTCACAAACTGTGAGATCATGACCTGAGCTGAAGTTGGACGCTCTTTCCACCTTCCTTGACTGATCTTTTGTTTTTTTTAAACATTTACTTTTTACATTAAAAAAAATTTGCATTAAGTTTATTCATTTATTTTGAGAGAGATAGAGACAGCACAAGTGGGAGAGGGACAGAGAGAGAGGGAGAGAGAGAGAATCCCAAGCAGGCTCCCTGCTGCCAGAGCAGAGCCCGATGGGGGTCTTGAATGCATGAAACCTTGAGATCATGACCTGAGCTGAAACCAAGAGTGGGACACTTAATGGACTCAGCCAACCAGGTGCCCCTTGACTGATCTTATAATAACCTTAGATTTTGTCTATATCAAAGGCTCCTCTCACTGCTTATAGCAAAGAAAGAGGAATGGAAAGATCTGTATGAACAGTCTCAAGAAGGTAATGACCATTTTTTCTTGAAAGAAACAAGGCAATTCTTCAACAAGGAAGAATTCTACTTTTAGATACAGTCCTATTACCCACATACATGATGGGAATACCTTGATATGAGGAAAAGAAAAACCCATCTCTTCTGTCAGAATATGGATCTGGTGACAGGCTGGCTCTCTGAAAATGTTTGGAAATCATGTATCTTCAGGACTTCAATTTGACAAAAAGATATAAAAATTTAAAAAAATCCTCTTAGAATAAAATATGCATAGACTGAAGAGACACAGAACTTCCAAAAATTAAAAATAATACCTTTACAAAGAACAGAAGTTTTCCTAAACAAAGAAATCATCTGAATGAAGATATATTCATGTATACCACTTACCATATGTGGCACATCTAATTTATATTTATACAGATTTTCATATTGAAATAGCAAATAAGTTCCATTTTACAGATATACAAAACCTGACAAAATACTTCAGATAAGATAGAGTTAATCAAAGTTTATTTATACTTAAAAGCACCATTGTTTTCAAATGATTTTTGTCATTAAAAAAAAATCAATGGCTATTAAAATGGATTTAACCATGTAAACAATAAATACCAATAAAATCACCTCCCTGCCTCCACCCTTCAATAGGTAGAGAAGAAAAACCTAACTTATTCCATCTGGTTTGGTAAAAAGATTATAAGGGTTTATATATAAGGAGATGCAGCCATTATTCAGGTTTAGAAAACATGGATTCAAATACCTAAAGCCAATTTTACATTTCCTTAAAAATGTCCTGATGTATTCTTGCAAATAGATTCCTGTGTTCGGCTGCATATCACTGTGCTAAACATGATTGAAGAGCTACTCAGCAATAACAAACAACCACATCAACAAACTGTGGAATTTCATTCACTGTTTTGTAACTCACTCATTGACAAAATAGATACATTTTTAAAAAGTTAAATCATCACTCAGGAAAGCATAATTTCAGTTTTCCTGATCTATACTAGAGATTTTTAATATAGTGAATCCTCTCTGTAGGGTCAAGAGGTTTAAAATAGATCTCCCTGCAAGATAATGTACAGTATGTGCATACTGCCAACAAAATGATGAAACAGAGTAGCAAATAACCTTTAAATAGAAATCATCTGTGAGATTCAAAACACTAGGTATGTGAGGGAGTTTTATCTAAAACATTATCATCCTTAATCTGTCTGAAATAATTAAACTGAAATCTTCTGCCCAATTTTCAAGCTGTATTTTATTATTTAAACTATCTTAAAGTGCATTCTATGGGTGATGTGATGTTTTACTGTGGAATTAAGTGTTAATTATTGACAAAGCAGTTATTATCATGAGATAACTGACCTTATTTGAGAGTTAAGCATCCTGAGGCAAAGTTGAGTGTACTTAATCCTGGCAGGTTAATTATCTAGTGATTATGGAGCCTTGAAAGGTATTACTCCTAAGAACCATTTGCAAAATGACACTATTCAAAAAAACTTCTTAATTTAATAAAAATGAAAAACAAGAAGAATAATCAAATTCTTTAGTCATGTATTGCTAGATAATGACCACAAAGCAGCTAGCATTAGCAGGCATCAATGGATATAATTACGTGCATGTAAAATGTCCTTTACTGAGCTGATTACACGTGATTCCAGCTAACAAATGGTTGTTGCTGACGGGAAGTATTTTAAACTTTGAGGATGTCAGAAACAAAAAAATACAATGTCATATTTAAAGGCCTTATATATTAGAGTAGTTTCAAAACTACCCTAAGAAGAAATTGCCAAATTCAGATGTGAGGTTTAAAAGTACAACATGCACTGTAACAGGACACCAAAAATTTTGAGGTAACAGAGAAATTTGATTCTGTGCATTTCTGAATCTGTTAAAAGCCATGCAAATCAAAATCACAAAAAGATGTTACTTCACATCCATTAAGATGGCTACTGTCAAAAAAAGGGGAAATAAATGTTAGTAAGGATATAGAGAAATTGTTAACTACCGAGTTTTGCTGGAGGGAATATAAATAGTGCAGCTGCTATGGAAAACCATTTGATGGTTCCTCAAAAAGTTAAACATAAAATTGTTATCAGACAATCCAGCAAATTCCCCTTCTAGGTATAGAATAAAGGTCCTGAAAACAGGTATTCAAACAGATACTTGTACCCGTTCATAGCAGCATTATCCACAAAAACCAAAAGGCAAAACCAAATTGAATGTCCATCAACAGATGACTAAATAAAGACAAAACTCTGATACATGGATAAACCTTGAAAACATTACGTTAAGCGAAATAAGTCATACACAGACAACTATTTGGTGATCCTACTTAGATGAGGAAATTAGAATAGGCAAATTCATAGAATAGTGGTAATTAGAGATATGGGGAGTTATTGTTTAATGCGTATACAGCTTCTGTTTGGATGATGGAAACGTTCTGTAAGTGGACAGTGGTGATGGCTGCACAATATTGAGGGCTTATTTAATGCCATTGAATTGTACACTTCAAAATGGTAAATTTTCTGTTGTTTTTTTTTTTACCACAATGAAAGAAAAAATAGAAAAAAAGTAAATTATATCACTTAATAATTATACCTTGTTTTTAACACATTAATGCAGCAATGTTATTCCTGTGGACACTTCTATTTTGTATCTGGATTTGCCCAACCAAATATTTGCAAATATTCCTTGGAGAAGAATATTGTTTTCCCTGGGCAAATCTGAGAAAAGAAATAGTGGGGATGAGAAATGGGAAAAGTCTAGTTTAAAAGGTGCTACAGTCGAGTCTGTGAAATGAATAATGAAAAAGAATAACTATTTAAAATACGGTAGGCATTTTATTTTAGATTTCAGAACAAAGACTTTGCTGGTTTAGAATAAATTAGGTCAGTTTTACTGAATATTAGAATGTGTGAGAAAATGAATCCTTAGTTGTTTTTTTTAAATTTTAAGCTGTAAGAAAAAATTTAAAGGATCCTTTAGTATTTCCACACAAATCCATCACTTTAAAATGAGGAAATTAAAGGAATAGTAGTTGCCTAATAAATCAGCAAATTGATTATATTAAGAAAAAAATCTAAGCATTTTATTAATATATAAATATATATCATTTGCTAATATTTAAAGTAGGGTCAAAATTTTGAGTGTGTGTCTGCTGATATTCTAGAGTCTTTCTTATAGAACCAGATCCATAATTCATAGTTTATGATTTCAGTTTAAGTTCTTTAAAGCAGAATGAAAACTCATAGACATTTATCAAGCCATTCCTGAGTGTAGATATTTATAGCTTTTGCTTCTTTTAATATTTTATCATTTTCATGCCCACATTTAATTCAAGAGCAACTTTTTAATTCATTAAGCTAATTCTTATTCTATTTGCATTCTCATTTTGTGAGATTATATAATAATTATATGATGAAGATAAACTGCATTAAAAAGGTTTAGGAACAAATAAAGTGAGTCCTGGTAAACAAAGAAGTTTGTGGGGAAAGAAGTAAGGTGGTATACCAGAGAAGAGCCTAATATCCACGAATTCTCCCTCATTTACTTGGAACTACTTGTTAAGTTTTGTTTTGTTTTTTTGTTTTCATAGACTGCTTGTTAAGTTTTTTCAAAAGAATGAGGATTGCATGTTATCTAAGCAAGTTAGTTAAGTAAAACTTAATTAAGAGAGGAATAGGATCAACAGTCCTAGTAACACTACCAATGCCACCTAACAAAAATGGAGTAATCTCTATGAGTAAAGCTGAAACCGTACATGCATTAGAAAATCAGCCGCAGATTGTGTAGATGAAATGGTTTTTGTGTAAAACACTTTTAATTTTAAAGCATTATTTAATGGTGGTGTATGATAATATTTAATAGTCTGTCAGGATTAAAATGCAGGACTATCAAGTACTCCTCCTTTGGCTTGATAATACTATTGAAATATAAGGAAATCTTTCATGGAAATAATAGAAATTTGATACATAGTTAAAAAAATAAGTTGATATTTATTCATTTTAACATTGGTTCTTTGGAGTGACTTTTATTTGAGTGACTCTAGATTAATTTTTCCTATTTTTAAATTTCTATAAATGGAATCACACAGTATACATTATTTTAAAATAGCTTTATGAGATATAATTGTCATTTAATAATCTGTACAAACAAAAAGTTAATAATTAGGTAAGTGTTGACACATGTATCAAGTCCTGAAACTATAACTACAATCAAGATAATGAACACATCCATTATTTCCAACAGTTTCCTCACATCCGTTTGTGATCTTTGCCTCACAGTGCATCTCTATCCCTAGCAACCATGGATCTACTCTGTCACTACAAATTACTTTGAATTTGCTAGAATTTAATTTAGATTGAATCATATATAGTGTACTTTTGTCTGGCATCTCCTCTTTCACTCAGCATATATATTCTGAGATTTATCCATGTTGGTGCATGTATAAATAATTCACCTCTAACGGTGAGTAGTATTTTACAGTATGGATAGATAATAATTTGTTTATCCAGTCACCAGCTGATGGACATTTGGGTTGTTTCCTGACTTTGGGTATTACAGATAAAATGGCTATAAGCATTTGCGTACGTCTTCTTTTTCTTTTAATTTTTAATGTTTATTTTTGACAGACAGACAGACAGACAAAGTCCGAGTAGGAGAGGAGCACAGAGAGAGGGAGGCATAGAATTTGAAGCAGGCTCCAGGCTTTGAGCTGTCAGCACAGAGCCTGACACAGGGCTCCAAGTCACAAACCGTGACATCGTGACCTGAGTCAGATGTCCAACCGACTGAGCCACCCAGTCTCCCCTGTGTATTCTTTATATGAACATATCCTTTCATTTCTCTTGGGCAAATACCTATGAGTGGAATAGCTAGGTCATATAGTGGCCTGGAAATTCTCTCCAAGCAGTAAGCTTAAGTAATCATAGGGATCACCTCATTTATTTCTGGTCTCACAAGGATCAATGTGAAGAGAGAACCTTGGTGGACAAGGCATTTAAAAATTTTTAATATTAAAGTTATCAGAAAAGCTTTAAAGCATCATTAATAGTATATAACCTTCTGAAAATGAGAGCCAAGCGTGTTTTGTTTTTGCTGTTGACGTTTTTTTTTTACTTACTCAAGAACTAGAACTTATTTATTTATTTTTAATTTTTTTTTTTTAATATACATCCAAGTTAGTTAGCATATAGTGCAATCATAATTTCAGGACTAGAATCCAGTGATTCATCCCCTTTGTATAACACCAAGTGCTCATCCCAACAAGTGTCTTCCTTAATGTTCCTTACCCATTTAGCCCATCCCCCCCACAGCCACTCCAGCAACCCTCAGATTGTTCTCTGTGTTTAAGAGTGTCTTATGTTTTGTCCCCCCTCCCTGTTTTTATATTATTTTTGCTTCCCTTCCCTTATGTTCACCTGTTTTGTACCTTAAATTTCACATATGAGTGAACTCATGATATTTGTCTTTCTCTAATTTCGGTTAGCATAATACATTCTAGTTATATCCACATTGTTGCAAACGGCAAGATTTCATTCTTTTGATTGCCACTAACAGTTGACATTTTGAAAATTTACAGTAAGCACAGATTTGATTGTTGTTTCTGGGGTAAGAGGGAGAAAGAAAGATAAAACAAACCTACTTGCATGCCCTGAGAAATCTATTTTACACTTCATTGCATTTTGTCCTGGGGCACCTCGATGGTTCAGTCAGTTAAACTTTCGACTTTGGCTCAGATCAAGATCTTGCGGTTCATGAGTTCAAGCCCTGCATCAGGCTCTGCACAGACAGCGTGGAGCCTGCTTTGGATCCTTTCTCTCCCCCTGCCCCTCCCCCCACCTCTCAAAAATAACATTAAAAAAAAATAGAAATACAATGTCCCTTTTTTCCCCTGGAAACTTAAAGATAGTTTATTACTAAAGTATTCAAGGAGAAAAATGAGAGATGAGATTAAAGGAAAAAACAAACAATGCCACACTTGTTTTTTATAATCAAATATGGAATCTTATCCTTAACTTTCATCACTCAACTGGTATCTCCAGTTTATTAAAGTTTTCAAAAGTCTCATTTTGACATTCAACTTACTTGATATTTGTTAAAGTATTGCATTATCTGCATTCTCTGCATTTGCATTCTCTGCAAATACAGCTTTATCTGAATAGTTGATAGCTGAGCAAAGCTCAGAGTAAACACTGAAGTGTATCACCAGAAATCTATTTATTTATCAGCAGACTTTTTGAGACTGGTTCAAGAAAACACCAAATATGTCTAATTGCCTCATATCCAATATTTATTTTCCTCGGTGGCTCAGTTGCTTAAGCATTTCGGCTCAGGTCGTGATCTCATGGTTTGTGAGTTTGAGCCCCGCATCAGGCTCTCTGCTGTCAGTGCAGAGCCTGCTGCAGATACTCTGTCTTCCTCTCTCTGCTCCTCCCCTGTGCACATGCATACACTCTCTCTCTCAAAAATAAACATAAAAAAAAAGTAAAAATTTATCCAGACACGACTTGTAGCTTGTCATTTTACAACTTCCTCTTCTAGGTAGGGAAAAATGATTCTTTTAATAATCTATACTATATATAGATTATAAAAGTATAATGTCTCTACTAGTCTATATAAGTCCTAGTCTAACTTTACTAGTTGGTAGCATTAATTATTTAAACAAGGTGGGAAAATATATGTAAGATAAAATTTCACCATTCTAAGTGTTCAATTCAGTGACCATAAGTACATTCATAATGCTGTGCAACCATTACCATTTATCCATTTCCAGACCTTTTTTGTTATTTCACATAGAAGCTTTGCAACCATTAAAAATAACTCCCTTGGGGCGCCTGGATGGCTTAGTCGGTTGAGTGTCCAACTTCAGCTCAGGTTGTGATCTCACGGTTCGTGAGTTCAAGCCCCGCATCGGGCTCTGTGCTGACAGCTAGGAGCCTGGAGCCTGCTTTGGATTCTGTCTCTCTCTCTCTCTTGCTCTCTGCCCCTCCCCTGCTTGCACTCTGTTTCCCTCTCTCTCTAAAAAATAAACATTAAAAAAAATTTAAAAAACCCCTCCCAATTCCCCCTTTCCTCCAGTGCCTGGCAACCAATATTCTACTGTCTCTAGAATTTGACTAAGTACCTCATATAAGTGGAGTCTTTATAGGAAAATCCAGTTGTCTATGTATGGCTTATTTCCCTTGACATAACATTTTCAAGATCTATTCATGTTGTATCACGTATCAGAGTTTCATTTCTTTTTAAGGCTGAATAGTATTCCATTTTATGTATATACCAAATTTTATCTATTCATTTGTTGAGGGACTTTCTGTTTGTTTCCAACTTCTGGCTATTGAGAATAACACTGCCATAAATATTGACATACAAGTACTTGAATCCTTGCTTTCAGGACTTCTGGGTATATACCTATCGGTGGAACTGCTGGATCATATGGTAATAATTCTATGTTTAACATTTTGAGGAACCACCCAATTGTTTTCTGCAGCAGCAGCAGCAGCAGCAGCAGCAGCAGCAGCATTTTACATTCCATTCAGTAATGCAAAAGGGTTCCATTTTCTCCACCTCCTTGGCAATATTTTTTTCCTCTCCATATATTTGAAAATAACCATCCTAATGTGTATCAAGTGGTATCTCATTTTGGTTTTCTCTAATGACTAGTGATGGTGAGTATCTTTTCATGTGCTTAATTAGCCATTTGTATATCTTCTCTGGAGAAGTGTTTATTTAAGTCCTTTGACAATTTATGAATTGAGTTGTTTTCTTGTTGAGATATATATTCTGGATGTTAATCCCTTACCAGATATATCATTGCAAATATTTCCTCTCATTCCATGGGCTTTCACTTTGTTAAAATTTTTTCCAGTTTTTATTTAAATTCCAGTTAGTTAACATACAGTGTAATATAATATTAGTTTCATGTGTACATTATAGTGATTCAGCACTTCAAAGTGGCCTCATACAATGAATTTGGAAGTCGTCTTTCCTTTTCCATTTTTTAGAATAGTTTGAGAAGAATAGGTATTAACTCTTCTTTAAGTATTTGGTGGAATTTGCCTGTGAAGCCATCTGGCCCTGGATTTTTGTTTTTTGGTTGGTTGGTTGGTTATTTATTTATTTATTTATTTATTTATTTATATTACTGATGCAATTTCTTTGCTGGTTACCGGTCTGTTCAAGTTTTCTCTTTCTTCCTGTTTCAGTTTTGGTAGTTTGTACATTTCCAGGAATTTATCCATTTCTTGCAGGTTGTCCAATTATTATTGGCATATAGTTTTTCATCATACTCTAATTGTTTGTATTTCTGTGGTATTGGTTGTTATTTCTCCTCTGTTGTCTGTGATTTTATTTATTTGGGTCCTTTTTATTTTCTTTTTGATAAGTCTGGCTAGAGGTTTATCAATTTTAGTTATTTTTTCAAAGAACCAGATCGTTGATCTGTTCTATTATTATTTTGTTTTAGCTTCTGTATCATTTATTTCTGCTCTAATCTTTATTATTTCCTTCCTTTTGCTGGCTTTAGACTTCACTTTCTTGATACTGTCCTTTGATGCACAAAAGTTTTTAATTTTGATGAAGTCCAATTATTTTGTCTTGTTCTTGCTGTACATTTGGAGACTTTTCTTTTTTTAAGTGAAGGCCATTTTGATATCATCAGCATTTTCTGCAAACCTAATAATCTTGGGCCTCTGTTCTTTTCTATTCTTCTATGTCTATGCCAAACGTTTGGCATTGTTCTCTGGTTCTATAAATGCTTTCCATCTTTTTTACACGTGTTTAACAAATGTGAGCTCTTATTAAAGAATTTTCTGTGCTCTGCAATGTTTGTTTTTAAGGCTCCTCCCCATTTTCTTCCTAATTATGGTCATTTGATATTATAAAATCAGAACTGAATTTTTGATGGTATTCAATCATCTCAGGTTGTCTTTGATTCTAAAATCTCATTCTTTGCAATGATATTTATTTTTTTAAAAAGTTTAAGAAATTTTTCTTCTTAAAATACAGAGCATATATTTAAAAATTGCCAGTCTCATCTTTCTGACTACAAAGAACTCTGAGTTCAAATATCAATTTCTCCCAAGGATTCTCAACCATACTGATGACCAATTCTTCCATGTTAATTTAAAAGGCCAGATTAACACTTTTCCTAATTACTTCCTTTAATCCTTCAGAAAATAAAATCAGCCATAAAGGAAATGTGAAATGTAGATTTTAACCAAGTGAAACTTCTAGCAGATACACCATTCAAGGCTATTACCACTATTTCTTGCCATTATATCAGTTTGTGAATCATCAAGAATGTAGTAGTTTCCAGGGGCGCCTGGGTGGCTCAGTCGGTTAAGCGGCCGACTTCGGCTCAGGTCATGATCTCACGGTCCGTGAGTTCTTGCCCCTCGTCGGGCTCTGTGCTGATGGCTCAGAGCCTGGAGCCTGTTTCAGATTCTGTATCTCCCTCTCTCTCTGACCCTCCCCCGTTCATGCTCTGTCTCTCTCTGTCTCAAAAATAAATAAACATTAAAAAAAAAAAAAAGAATGCAGTAGTTCCCTTCAAAGTGTCTTTGAAGATATTCATACCATATCATTTTCTGTAAACCACCAAGGGGATCTCATAAATTATTTCCACATCAAATTTATTTTATTCTACACAGACAACAGTTATCTTATTTAGGTACAAAATCAGTGAATATAATCAAACTACATTACAACTATAGAATTCAAATCCAAATGGACTAGTTAGTACAACATGTTCACTTTACACATAAAAACCTGAGGTTCATGAAAGTTAAGTGATACTGCCCAGGTCACAAGAAGATATACTGAAGGTCTCTCTCTCTCTCTTTTTTCCCCCCTGTTTTATGGATGTTTAAAGTCTACAGGTTAAACAAAATCTGTAAGTACTAAATGAGCAAAAAAACCTATTTTCTACTAATTTAGAATGAAAGAAAGTATAATTTTAGTAAACAAAAGAGCTGTAAAAGTTTAAATTAAACCCCATTTTATCACCTTCAAATACAACATACAAATATTAGCAAAAATAATATTATTAATAAAAATTTAATACAAATTATACCAACATTTACCCATAATCTATTAAATAGACTCACACTTTGAATAAATACTTAAATTCATAAAATATTAATTTTAGGCCAAATGCCCCTTACCTTAATCCATGAAAATTTCAGAGGAAAACATTATTTTACTGGTCAGAAACAAGTAAGTTGATGACCGAAAGGAGTGATGAAAATGATTTTTATCTAGATTG